>NW_016808026.1:1850192-1853424 GCF_001698545.2 Rhinopithecus bieti
GTATGGCGATTCCTCAAGGATCTAGAACTAGAAGTACCATATGACCCAGCCATCCCACTACTGGGTATATACCCAAAGGATTATAAATCATGCTGCTATAAAGACACATGCACACGTATGTTTATTGCAGCACTATTCACAATAGCAAAGACTTGGAATCAACCCAAACGTCCATCAGTGACAGACTGGATTAAGAACATGTGGCACATATACACCATGGAATACTATGCAGACATAAGAAAGGATGAGTTCATGTCCTTTCTAGGGACCTGGATGCAGCTGGAAACCATTATTCTCAGCAACCTCTCACAAGAACAGAAAATCAAACACCATATGTTCTCACTCATGGGTGGGAATTGAACAATGAGATCACTTGGACAGAGGAAGAAGAACATCACACACTGGGGCCTTTCATGGGGAGTGGGGAGGGAGGAGGGATGGCATTGGGAGTTATACCTGATGTAAATGATGAGTTGATGGGTGCTGACGAGTTGATGGTTGCAACACACAAGCATGGCACAGTATACATATGTAACAAACCTGCACGTTGTGCACATGTACCCTAGAACTTAAAGTATAATAAAAAAAAAATTCTAAATCAAAAAAAAAAAAAAAAAAAAGACTTAACGTGAGTCTTCCAGGCCAGGGATGGTGACTCATGCCTGTAATCTCAGCATGTAGGAGGTGAGATGGGCAAATCACTTGAGTCCAGGAGTTCAAGACCACCCTGGGCAACATGGTGAAACCCCTTCTCTACAAAAATACAAAAATTAGCCTGGCACAGTGGCCTGTCTCTGGGATCCCAACTACTTGGGAGGCTGAGGTGGGAGGATCACTCAAACCTGGAGGTGGAGGTTGCAGTGAGCCCAGCTCATGCCACTGCATTCCAGCCTAGGCAACAGAGTGAGACCCTGTCTCAAAACAAAAACAAACACAAACAAACAAACAAAAGAGTCTTCCAATGTTTATATGCAGTCATTTCTTGAATTTTAAAATGTTGGCACTGGGCTTGTTAATCGCTGAGATTACTTATGTTTCTAATATTTCATTCTAGGATTCTAAAGTACTTAGGAAATAAGCATTTATTGTATTGGTTTGCCACAGATTTTGTCCTCAGTAAATATTCATATTTATTATAAGCTTTGTATTTCATAATTTTTCTTTTTAGAAAATTATTTTCAAAGGAATTGATACCACAATCTCCATAGCACTAAAATTCTAATATGGAGCTGATATTTTGAGAATGTCATATAAACTGTCACATGGTATGATACGTTCCATGTCTGGCTTCTTTTACTTAGCAAAATAATTTTGATATTCATTCATGTTGTTGCAGTATTCGTAATTCGTTGCTTTTATTCCTGAGTAGTATTCTATTGTACGGATGTACCATAATATTCACCATATTTTATCCAAATATGGAATATTTTATATGTACCACAATATTCATCATATTTTATCTAAATATGGTGGACCTATGGGTTGTTTCCAGTTTGGGACTATTGTGAAAATGCTTCCATGAATATTTGCATAGACATCTTTGTGTGGACGTATGTTTTCTTGTGTCAGTAGTAAACATCTAGTAGAATTGTTGGGTCATATGGTAAGTAAATGTTTAACTTAACATATGACAAACAAAAGGGTTTTTTCTGAAGCAGCTGTATCATTTGTATTCCCACCAGCAATAGATGAGAGATAAGAATAAGGAACACTATTTGATGTTATCACATTGTATTTCTATTCATATAGTCGTATATATTTATCTGGCATTTAATTGTATTAAATATCAATAGATAGCATTCATCATATTATCAAACCATAGAAATATATTCTATATTACTTATTTTATGCAAAATGTTGTGATTTATTTTTAGTTGTCCTTTCCTTTGCCTACCTGTAGAAGTATTTTTTTCTAATTATCACTCTGGCCTAACAAATAGAGTAGATATTTGTAGTAACAAAATATCTTCCTACCACAATGAGCTAAAGGTAAAGTATGATTGAAAAAAATGTTTTCTATGTCAAGGATGGCAGAAAAAGAGTGGACCAAGAAAGTTTATACCAAAGAGCCAGGAGCAAGAAGAATGGGAATGTCTCTTTCCCAAAGTCACAAAGTGTGTAGTGTGGAAAGCACAGTGTCGTGGCCAAGGTTGGGTCAGAGTCCTCTACATGAATGAATCATCAGAACTAGAGGACTGAAGTGGGCTGGGAGCAGTGGCTCACGCCTGTAATCCCAGCACGTTGGGAGGCCAAGGCAGGCAGATCATTTGAGGTCAGGATTTCAAGACTGGCCTGGCCAACATGGTGAAACCCTATCTCTACCAAAAATACAAAAATTAGCCAGGTGTGGTGGTGGTGCGGCCTGTAGTCCCAGCTACCCAGGAAGCTGAGGCATGAGAATTGCTTAAACCCAGGAGGTGAAGGTTGCAGTGAGCTGAGATTGTGCCACTGCACTCCAGCTTTGATAACAGAGTGAGATCCTGTCTCCAAAAAAAAAAAAAAAAAAGAAGAAGAAGAAAAAAAGGCCTTAATTAAAAATTAGAAACCAACTTTTAAGGTGAAGCAGGAGTTAAAGAGCCAAAGGGTAATGATGACAAGGAGCATTGGGAGTGGGTGCATAGAATGGCAAAGGCTGGGCAAGTTCTGGAAATTAAAGAGGCTGACACCCTTAGTTCAGTTTCTATGCATTATTTGCATGCATGTGATCATAAGTCTAGGTGATTCAAAGAGGGCAGGCAGACACTTGAAGACAATAGGTATTTCCAACATTTGAAGACTTAAGAGCATATATTCCACTCAAAGGTATATTGTATGTATTAATTTAGCTCGCAGTTGAGTCTAGCCAACCACCTAAATCCCTTTATTTATATAAATCAGGCATTCCTTATTCATCACTGTCAACCTATAAATCTCATAAAGCCTGATGCTTTATGAAAAAAATGGTTCCTGTAAGAAATTTGGGTCTCAGTGGTTTTTAAGAATTTGGCAATTCTAGGTTTCAGGAGATATTCCTTATTCTTGTTAAGAATCTCCTTTCATCAGCAATTCCTCTACTTTGTCACATATTAATTACAAAATCCAACTTCTAGATGGCTACTCTAGAAACAAGGCTCATATGCCCTAGGAATAGAAAGCAGCAAGGATGGAAGAGGAGATGAGAGGTATGTTGATGACTGTGTACTGAGAAAGCACCCCTTTGATTTCTGTGAAGTGACCACTTACCCACTTACCG
>NW_016808026.1:1853887-1857288 GCF_001698545.2 Rhinopithecus bieti
CCCCACCTATGACTCAGATTTTACTTTGCTCAAAGTTAGAGATAGAAGAAGGCAAAGAGCTTTGTGACTAAACATCACTGGGCTGGTTGGATCCATCCACCTGGCCCTAATCATCCAGTTCATGCACCTGTGGTTTCCTCCTTTATTCCTTATGCTTGATTTAGTTTCTGTATAAGAACATGATTTCTCGAAATTGGGGTTCTTTACTGACACTTTTTCCAGATGATAACGGGGAGAATAGTATACCCTCCGTGGTTGGATCCCACATATTTTCCAAGTGTTGAATCTTCATGGACTGCCATTTTGCCTTTCTAGGCCCAGTCGACTCTCCTAAGGCCATGTTTCTCTGAGATTCTAATCCACAAGAGTCTCTGATTACTCCTTTCTGTTCTTTGGGTTTCTCAAATAGTCTTCTCTATCCAGCTGTGGCAGATGGGCTTCGATTACCTTCTATTGGTCAGCTGTAGTAGGTCTGCCTATTTTTCTGGTCTCCGCCATCCCTTTCTTCTTTCAATGCCAGTTAAGCCATGATACTAAGGAAAGGAAGAATGGGTATGACTGTGTTTGTGTATGAAGGTGCATATGTGTTTAGGGAGGGAGAGTGGAGGCTTGAGATAAGTGGGGGAGAGGAAAGGCATAGTAGAAGACACGATTTGAGAGACAGAGAGAAAAAGACTGGGAGGAGGAAAGAGAGGAGAAGAGCCTTTGATAATAGTATACAGCAGATCCTCAACAAATGATAAAGCAAAACAATAAAAAACAATAGAAAGAAGCAAAACAGACCTTAGGAAAATATTGGACAAAGAAGAATTGGAGCCTATCAATAGAGAAAACAGAGTAAGTGATGTGAAGGACAGACACCGGACTGTAGAGGAGGGCTCTGGAAGACTATATTTACTAAATTAATAGTTGAAATTAATTTAATTATGTTTCTGTCACCAATTTACATAATTCTGTTTCAAATGATATTTCTGTTATTTACTAGAACATAAGCTGAATTCTGTTAGAGTTGTCAACTCTGTGCAGTTGTACATACCCCTTAGCTGAAGTCAAAGGAAAGAGATAGTTTCTTTCTGATGTATAATTTATCTGCTTTTTAATATTTCTGTGCAACAGCCTGATTTTGGGAGCAGGAGACAAAAATATATAAAATAAAACTGTTCTTTTGTTTTCAAAATGAATATTAATGACATTTTCTACTTAGTTTGAAAGCTGGAAAATTTTCACTCCACTTTTCTTTGGGGTGATATCTTAGTAAAAGAAAGAGATAAACTACAGGGTAACAAGAGTTGTTCTACCATGTGCCTGGTCTTAGAAACAGTTCTCATAAGTTCAACCTACCAGAACAAAGCAGCCTTTCTAGAGGCCCAGTTCTTACTTCAGAACATGCAAAGGCAAGGCCTGAAGAACAAAGGTGACTGGTGTCATAAGACATTTACTAATTCCTTTCAACCCCTGACATACATTCCAGGTAGACAACAAATTAATTGAAGTTTGAATTTCTCCCCATTGAAAGCCCCACCTGGTGTGTATAAGTCACATTGCATCTTGCTGACTAACACATCATCTCCAATAATAAAGATCCTGGAGTAAGACTTTAGCTGCCAATTTTCTTCAAAGGTGCAAGGTAGGCAAGAAGAGAGCCCTTCCTCAGCTGAGCTATACTGGTCCCACCAAGATGATTTTGTCAATCAGCTGCTACCTGCTAGCATTGCATGTGCCACAGAAGGGATTTCAATCTGCCATTTCTAGTCACGCCCCCCTGACTGTGGTAATACTTAAAGAGGAGAAAGAGTGTAGCTCACTGGGAGTTTTGTTTCTAGCCCTAATGAAGCTGGAGCAAGTTGGCAACAATGGGCTACAAATGAAGACCTTTCCCTATAAATGATCATAGTGTCCTCATTTAGTTAGCATCTTTCAGTCAAAGATCTTCACGTTATGCACAGTTCTCATCGCATTACTCTGAGGAAGGCGATGTGAAAGAGTCAAGTGTATGAAAATCTGACAGTGATTCAAGAGTTGAGGTTCCTAATTAAGCCCATAGAGGGATTTACATTTCCGAGGTTTTATCCTGGTCGTGAAGGAAAAATGTGAAAAAACATGGGTTAGAAACTGGAGGAGGGTGGCAGAGGAGTTTTGCTGGGAAGCAATAAGGAATTAGGATGAAAAGAAAGAATGGGTGTATTCTGTGGAGGATGTTAGTGCATGCTTTCTACTTCTCCCCTTCTCCTTTCTACCAACTGAAATGTAGATGTAATGGCAGGGACTGCAGCAGTTGTCTTAAAACACAAGGAGACAAACATATCAGCCGTCAACTGATTATGCTCAGTTTATTGCATGAAAGAGGAATTAATCTTGTTTAAGTTGGGCTTTTTGGGGTTTCCTTTGTAACAGAAAATTATCCTAAGGAATATAGCATTTCTTCCTGGCAGACAATCATTTTTCGAGGTCCCAATTCTGGTTATCTGACACATGTATTTTCTCCCACTTTTCTTTTCTTTTTTTTTTTTTTTTTTGAGACGGAGTTGCACTCTTGTTGCCCAGGCTGGTGTGCAGTGGCACCATCTTGGCTGACCATAACCTCTGCCTCCCAGGTTCAATTGATTTTCCTGCCTCAGCCTTCCGAGTAGCTGGGATTACAGACATGCGCCACCACACCGCTGATTTTTTATATTTTTAGTAGAGACAAGGTTTCTCCATGTTGGTCAGATGTCATTCCAGTTGCCCTGCCTATTTTGGCTCATCCCGTCTTTATGGTCACACTCTTCTTAAATGTCAGCTTCTCAGCAAGGCCTTCCCTGACTTCCAGGAAGAATGTGGTAAATGTACCACATCATCACTAGAGTAGGGGTGAGATTGTAATTCTAGCCTTGCATGGGTATCACTACCCCTGCATTCACTGTGTGCAAGGATCTGGCCCCTGGTAGGCAATAGATAAACATGAATTCTTATTAAATAAATGATTTCTCCAAGCCACCATGAACTTATTAAATTTTCATTTATTTCAATTTTTGTCTACCACAAAATTTAGCTCTTAATTTCCATGTTGTAAGACTTTTCAAAAGTTTTGGTTGTTTGTTTATATACCCCAGAGTTTTCAGTAACAAGCAACCAGTAGTCATGGGCCATCTTGCCTCCAAAGACCACAATTAAGGATTATTCTGGCCGGGCACGGTGGCTCAAGCCTGTAATCCCAGCACTTTGGGAGGCCTAGACGGGCGGATCACGAGGTCAGGAGATCGAGACCATCCTGGCTAACACAGTGAAACCCCGTCTCTACTAAAAAATACAAAAAACTAGTTGGGTGAGGTGGTGGGCGCCTGTAGTCCCAGCTACTCAGGAGGCTGAGGCAGGAGAATGGCGTGAACCCGGGAGGCGGAGCTTGCAGTGAGCCGAGATCG
>NW_016808026.1:1857415-1925517 GCF_001698545.2 Rhinopithecus bieti
AAAAAAAAAAAAAAAAAAAAAAGGATTATTCTCCACAAATCTCTATTTCACAGTCACCATAAAATGGAAAACAATTTCATTTTAAAAGCCCGCTTTATATGTAGCATTGGTTGTCTTTCTTACACTGCATTCACTCACTGAACAAATTGTGAGTTTATTTATTGAGCACTATTATATACTAGGCACTGTTTTAGGTGCTTAGGATTCTTTTGAGAACAAAATTAAACTTTGCTCTCATGGAACTTTTCCCCTAGACAGAAACTGCTTTTAAATTCAACTTCTTTTATTAAAACAGATACTTTTCAAATAAACAATTTTAAACACCGGGGAATAGGATTCTAAATATTTGCACACTATCAATTTCATAAATTCTACATTTGGTATATAAGCAATGGGAAAGCATGATGTAAAATGTAAAGTTTTGTCTAGCCCTAAGGGCTCATCTTGTAAACTATTAAATGTATGAGTTTACAAGGAACATCAATTAAAAATAGATGACAGACTGGCAAATACAGTAAGAGTACTTCTCACTTTGGACCCCATCACCTGAAAGGTATATTTCATTTGGTTAATTACAAAAATCCCATGAATATGGATTTCGAATGAAGACATTTGCATAACTTCTAGTTTTTCCTAACATCTACTCTCCTTTAAGAATATGATTTAAGTCCCCCTCTAATATGCCATACAAGGCCAACTATTATTTACTTTATTATTCTTATAACGTAACTATAAATTACATTTAAAAATAATTTCAAGAAAATTGCATAAATTAGGCTATTTTAGCATAATTTAGCTACTGCTGACACATTAATGGGTTAATTTGAAATTTTGAAGCAGAGGTAAAATAATTTATCAGCAAAAAATTCTGTATTTTTAAAGAAATTGTAAGAAGCAATTTTAAGCTTCCTCTGGTGTTTTACAAATAAATACATCTAGAAAGATTAATAATGTAATGTTTTTAAATGACAAAGATGTAGACTTTTTTTCTAAGTGTGGTTGTTGATATGAGTAACTAAATATCAGTTTCCTCTAGAAACATTTTTCCATGGAACAAATCACTTTTTTTTCAGGAGAATACTTCTTGATGCTTAATGAAAGTGTTTCCCAATAGATATCCATCTTTGAGATCAGATTTTATTTCTCTGCCTGATTTCCAAAAATGCAATCTGATTTCATGAGGATATAGGCCAATGGACCAATAAATGACTGTTGTAAGTATGTATCAAAAATGGTCACAACTTGTGATGCAAAATCTGCCTTGTACTTCTTTCTTTCCATCTGAGAGTTGTAATTCCAACACCACGTCATGTACATGGATTGAGTGCAGAGATCAGCCCCAGGCAAATTTAAATAAAACATTGACATTTTGAAAAATGATCCAAGTGTTTCCTTTTCTCACCTTCTATGTTTTTTTTTTCTTTTTTTTTTTTTTGCTTTGCTATTTCAGGTAGTATCAAAGAGTGTGTGTGTGTGTGTGTGTGTGTGTGTGTGTGTGTTGTTTTTTACTGTGTCTCCAATCTCTAATCATTGAGTAGATTTCATATTCTCCAGAGTATAATAGTGCAATGACAATTTGTAAACCATGAAAGATAAAGTTGTAGAATTGGGAGAAGTTGGTTTTTATTTCATCATACTGTCTTCTTTCCTTAGAAACTGAACCTGAAAAACTAATTGTATGCTCATGGGCTGAAGTTCTCTCATACACATACACACACACACACACACACACACACATACATACATACACATATGTAATAGTCACCCCATATATAATGCATCAGCCATTATTGAAGGTAATTTCAAGACATACAATTGAAGACAATGATTTCCTTTTATTCCAACTTTCTAATTTTATTAGGATTTTATTATGAATGTTTTGATAGTACATACATATTTTACAGCACACCTCGTTGTTCTTAAGAGATAAGCAAATTTACTGTGACACTGTATTAGCAGGGACTGTGTCCTTGTCAAGGAACTGGTAGATGGGGTAGCATATTCCAGGAGACTACAGCCACTGCCTCTGACCTGAAAACAGATATATTGGATTTAGTTTGTTGGACATAAGTTAATTATCAAGTTTCATTATATAAATTGTCTTCACAGGGAAAAGGCAGTAGGATGGCTCATTACTGCAGAATCCCTTGCTTGACTTCATTGAAGCCCTTGCTCTCTAATGCCAAGAGCCACAGCCTCTGATGGAGACTTTAATTCATGGCGATACTGCAATGCAGTTCATTTCAGGATCTCTATTGTTGTGTCCCTGAGGGTTCATTCTTCTCAGTAATGGGAATGGCTCTGCTCTATAGGAGGTTAAACATACAGAACCCTAGTGGCGTGCATGATTTCTGACTTCAGAATAGTCCCTGGCACACAGATGATGTGAAGGAAGCTGGATTTTTTTGTTTGTTTGTTTTTTGTTTTATTTTCCCCTGGCCTGGCAAGCAATACCACCTAATGTAGACTTTTCTCAAAAGTGCTTTATGAAATGAAGGCTAAAAATACACATATACATGCATATATGCAACTGGGATAAAAAATATATACACAGAAGATTCCAGGCTTATTTCACACTGAAGAAATCAAATCAGTACAGCTAATCATCAAGTTCCTCTGTAAGTATTCCTTCAGGAGGGGATTTTCACGTAAAAGTTTCATGCTTGTTTGTTTAAAGCCTTCGTATAAATTTGCAGGTGATGAGAGCAACCTTCACTCTGATAAAAGAACAGGCCAAGCTACTGATTGGAGAAAATTACATGAAGTTTTTTAATCAAAGTCTCTGTGGTCGACTGTCTGATTTTCTAGGCCAGATGTCAAATGTTTTTCACTGATGTCAATGTTGAAGTAATCACTAAACCAATTCCAAGAATGAGTAAGTGAGATGGCAATAACGTTTCATTTCAGTACTACATAAGGTCTCTTTCCCAGCCATGAACAAAGTCCTCTCTGATGCCATATAATTACATAAACGATTACTTTGAATTTGTATACAGTTTTATTTCTTCAGAGTATGTGACTTTCTTATGAATGTGGGAATATGGCATGTATCTGGATGCTTTCAGCAAAATGTGAAACAAACTGCAATTACCAATTTGTTTATATTTTCAAGATTCACATTTAATTTAAAATGCAATTAAACATGTATTGTTTAATCTATTTTATGCAGTTTTTTTTTTTTTTTTTCTGTGACAATAGTAACCAGTTATTTCTCAGATCCTAGAGCTTCCTAGGAAAGCACATCTTCTGTTGTTTGATATGCTGGGGCAATGAGTTGTTAATCTGATATATGCATATTTAGGGGGTGGGGGGTAGTTATGTTCTATTTTTTGGATCAGTAAAGCAATTGGGATGAGACCGAGAAATTAGACTAAAGTAAGATGCTGAAGTTTTGATTCAGAGTCTTAGTCAAGATATTTAATACACAATACTGTTTTCTATGTTCTACATTGGCACAAGTCTCCTTTCTCTGAAAACAGCAATATCACAGAAGACATAGTTTTATTTAGGAGGCCAAATACTTCCCCAAACTTATTTGAAATCAATGGGATATTTTGAAGCTGTCTAAAAGAATGTGCCATATCCCCCACTGACAGCTACAGCTCAGCCCAAAGAAATTCCTTTGGCATTGTCCTCTCTTGTGGTGACACCTGGTTTCATTCCTAGAATTCTCCACCTTTTTCTCCTGTCCATCATATCATTAGCCTAAGAGAAATAAAATGCCTAGAGAAAACAGATACTTTAAAAGTCTCCTCTGAGTGGAGATTTCTTTGAAAAACAAAAGAATCAGGCAAAAATAGCTTAAAGTAAGTGAAACTGGTAGCTATGGATGAAACCTAAGAAGGGCTCCTCCCTACCAAAATACATTAGGAATTTCCCAACAGCTCTAATTAGTAAAAGTGCATCACCTCGCCCCCAACCATGTGATCCCCATCCTCACAATATGCCAATCCCGAATGTCCATCTATCAGCTAACAAGTTCATTTCTTCCAGACAAATATCAGGCTTTCTCCTGAGGTCATTTTGATGAGTGAAAAATTTCCCCCCTTTATTTTATATCTTTATTTTCTACTAGATTATTGCTAAGCCTTTTGGGTTTTTAGGTGTTAGTTCATTATTTATTGTGCATACAGGTCATTCTAAATTGTAGTGACAAAATAGTAACGATTACTTTATTGTTATATCTCAGAGTTCTGGGGTTTCACTGTGTTTACCTGGACAGTTCTCGATTGGAACCTGGGGCTGGCATCATTTCAAAGGTTTTCCCAATCACAGTTTGGTGTGATTGGTGCCAGCTATTGACTTGAGCCTCAGCTAGAACTGTCATGGCCTCTCCATGTGACCTGGGCTTTCTCACATCAGACAGGAAGTAGAAGCTCTCAGTTCCTTACATCCTGGGGTTACACAGGCACAGAGTCACTTCTGTCATATCCTGTTGGCCAACCTGTTACAGAGCCTGAATTCAAGCAGAAGGGACATAGATTCCACTTCTTAATTGAAGGAGTGTCAAAGAATTTTAGGCCATTTTTGAAAAAACACCTTATTATTTTTTACCTTCAGTACGCAACACAGTATACATTGTTAAACATTTGATATATGTATGACAATAAATTAAAGAAGCTAAAGCAAAATATGACAAGGGTCTAAATTTGGTCAGAATTAATGTCAATAGATAAAAGAGGATACATATATGCAAGAGATTTCTAGAGAGAAAACAGAACTAATAAGAAGTGCTCTATACTATGTCTCAAGTGATTTGCTCACATGTCTTGGGTGATCAGGAAGCCATTATCTGATTTTTCAGAAAAACCCTAACATTAGAATCACTCAGAAGAAGGTTTGGATCTCTGTACCACTGTCAATCTTGGGCATAATAGTTTATGTTTCTCAGCCTTAGTTAAATAGTATCTATAAGCAAGGATAATAATGGTTATCTTCCAGAGTTTTTGGAAAAATTAGAAATCATGCCTGGTAACTATTCAGCACACAATAAGTTATACAAATATAGACAATCCAATGATTCAAAGAAAACAATTAAGAAACTTTTAGTATATATTAGTTTCTTTTGAATAATGTTTCTTATTGAAATGACATGATTAAATCTTTTAATTTTGTTATTTTAATGAATTAATTCAATCTTTAGTAGCCTTTGATGAGAAGCTTAATGTCTTGATTTAATTGTGGATATAGTCTACATTCTGTGCATTCCATCAAATATTGGACTTGTGAATTGCTAACATTATCTAAACCTGGTCAGTTCAAAAAATTGTTAAATTTCCTTATGAATATTTGCTATTTTAAAAATTATTTGTCTGTTTTGATCCCTTTCAAGATTTTGGGTATCAATAATTATGCCTACCAAGAATATATTTTGTTTACAAGATATTTATTGACAACATGTCTATAAGATCAATGCTCAAGAAAGACAATTACAAATCCTAAATTTTAGTAATTTTTTAATTTGAGAGAAGTCATCTTCTAAAGTTTTAAAATAAAGAAATTTTATTTTTACTCTATGAGAAGAATTTTGTATCGTCTTTCCTTCTTCACATCTCCTAGACATATGCTGATGCAGAGAAAAGTAGGTATAGTCAGTGGAACTTATTCAATAATTTCAGCAACACAGAAAGAACTTGTTTCATATGCACAAATCCTATCCTGATTTTTTTAATATCCAAAATAGACAATTTGGTTGAACATTAATATATGCAAACTAAATCTATTGTCACTTCAGGTTTTTTAAAAAAAAATTATAATAGTCATTTTGGGAAGAAAGGGGCATGTATTCCATGACCTTTTTATAGAGCAATTGACTGCCTTTAAGAGCATATAGAAACCATTATCCTTGCCATATTGCAGGTTACTTTTTCAACTTAAAATAAAATCCATAGACCATGTTGAATAATCTCTCTTGCAAGACCATCATCCTACCTCATTGAAACACTGTGATAAGATATTCAATGGGTATGAATACTCTTTACTTATCACTGAGTTTTTTAAAAGGCTTGTATAACTAGATTCACATTTTATGCTGAACTGGGCTCCATTTTTAATTCCTATGGCCATTGATGGATGAAACACACAAAAAAGGATAAATCTGTAGCCAGTGAGTCTCATGTTTATAACTTCTGAAAAGCAGATTCAGAACACTCAAAAGTTAGAATGAAATATGGAGATTTCCTCAATTACATGTGAATCTGATGATCTGTGGTATTTAATTACTTTAATAAAATGTTTTTCTTAACCATGGTCTCAAGAGATGAAAATTATAACTGCAAGACACAATTTCTACTTGACTTTTAGGTGATAAAGAAGAATAATGGTTGGTCATTTATTATTTATAAAAGGCAACATGAGTCTATACAAATAATGCAGGTCTTGTAATAAAATTCCTAAGTTAAATTCCTCCTATCTCTTTAGGACAGGTTTGGGGTATCAGTTTCATTTTTACTGCTTGTTTGTTTGCTTGCTTTTGAAAGATGGAGATACTATAATAGATCAAAAATATTTCGTGAGCATCTACTAAGGTAACAAATGAGAAAGATTCTAATATAGTTCTGGCCCATGGTAGATGGTAAACAAACGTTAATTTTTTGATTACTTTATATTAGATGGTATGTATGGGTGCTATTCTCCGGCAGAAATCTGATTTTTTTTTTTTTAATTTAGGCAAGGTGGAAACACAGCACATCCCCATCTCCTTGAAGCAAGGGGAGGCCTTGTGACTTCTTTTGTCAATGAAATGTGGGTAGATATGACGGTTGGTGAAAATACCATATATCACTTCTGGATAGAAGCATTAAATTGCTAATATTCCACTCTCTAGCTTATGCTTCACTCTGTGAATATGATAGTGAAATGTGTGTTGATAAGAGGTGTTAGAAATTTAAAGCCACCTAAAATGCTGAACCAACCCATGTATATGTCTGCTCTTGAGTACTACCTGGACTAGAAATAGTCTTTGGGTAAGCTAAAAATAAGTCTTTAATATATAAACCACTTATGGCCAGGTACGGTGGCCCATGCCTGTAATCCTAGCACTTAGGGAGGCCGAGGCGGGCGGATCATAAGGTCAGTAGATCGAGACCATTCTGGCTAACACAGTGAAACCCAGTCTCTACTAAAAATACAAACAATTAGCCGGGCGTGGTGGCAGGCGCCCATAGTCCTAAGCTACTCGGGAGGCTGAGGCAGGAGAATGGCGTGAACCCGGAAGGCGGAGCTTGCAGTGAGCCAAGATCGCTCCACTGTACTCCAGCCTGGGCGACAGAGCAAGACTCCGTCTCAAAACAAACAAAAACAACAACAACAAAAAGCCACTTATATTTTGAAGATTGTTACTTCAAGATAATCTAGTCAATCTTGAATTGTCTTACCTAATTCAATGTTTTCACTTATATCTCACTTATAGTAAATAAATACTTAGTAAATATGCTCACCATTTAGAATTTAAAAATAGAAGATTTTACAATGTAGAAAATAAACACTGAAAAGCCCAAGTCATTAATCTGAGAAAATTTGCGTTAAATAGATTTTTTTCACTGCTATATTTTGTTTAAAAATGACTTAGTAGAGTTCTAAATATAATTATTCTGAAATCTGTTTTTTATATTTTGCATTTTTAACCATACATCAGGACACATAAGTAGTTACTGAATAATGATTATAGCTCCCTTATATGAGAAAGGAGAAAATTTTTCCTTTAAGTTTGAAACTTTAGGAAATGCAAATCTTGAAATGAAATCTTGAAATATTTTCATTAAGTATGAAAATCATCTCTATTGGGTAATAAAGACTATAGAGTTATAGAATGTAAGGGCTGGAAAAAAACTGACATGTAATTTGGCCCCTAAATTCCACTTTATAAATTAAAAATCTGAGATCCTAGAACATGAATTAATTGACTTGGCCAAAATTGGTTATATAGGGACACTCTACTGCCCAAAATCAACCTCCATCAGGACTCTATTCTTAGCATATAAGGTCAAAGTTTCTTAGATTACATTTAACCTCAGACCACTATTATCACAATCTAATGTCACAACTATGCTAAACAGCCCACCATTGCCTGAACTAAATGGACTCTCTGCTTTCTTTATGTCTTTGCAAATGCATGTCTTTATTTTCTGCCTAGAATACAGTTCCCATTTTATCACCCTGACAAACCCCTACTCAACTTGCAAGACCCAGCTCATTACCACCAAATGCTGTATTTGAATGACCCCATTGTGGTTATTCAGACCACAGTTTATATTTGCTTACCTTGTTTTCTATTTATAATTAGTTATGTTTTTATTTCCATTTTTTTTGTTCTCCTCCCTATGAGAGAATTAATTCTTCATCCTTACCTCTTGCCCCACAACCTTCAGTGCCTTTCTATGGGGTCGGTTTATTTTCTTGCTCTTTTGTTATCAACTTTGGCCACATGGCTTGCTTTGGTTAATGAAATTTGAGTGGAGGTTACATGTGCCACAAAGAAGCATTAAAAGCCTTTTTTCACCCTCCTGTTGTGTTACAAAAATGACATGTCTCAAATGGAGCCTTGACCTTCAGTCTCAATCCTGGAATGAAAAAGTTATGCTGGGTAAAGCCATGGTCGATTCATAGCCAGTCAGTCAATATTTAATGTGAGAGATAAAGTAGGATCCTGAGATTTGGGGATATTTTATAACTACAGCATTGTCTAATGAAAGATAATACATAGGTGTGCACATACTTCCCTCTGGTACTATTAAAGTAAACATCTTAAGGGCAGGCACTATGTCCCATTTATTTTTTGTATTTCAAACTTCTTGATCAATTTCTGATACATAACAGGTGCTCAATGTTTTATGAACAAATGGAGTTTTATTACATGATGCTGTAGCTGTAATGTCTGATGATTCATATCTTCTAATGGTTTAGAATCAGAATAAAGTTACAGCAATATAGAAAAACAAAAGATTTGCAATGGTCTCTCATTGTTTATGAAGGATACATTCCAAAACCCCCAGTGGATGGCTGAAACATAGATAGTACTGAACCCTATATATACTGTGTTTTTTCCTGTACATATATACCTAAGATAAAGTTTAATTTATAAATCAGGCACAGTGACAGATTATTAATAATAATAAACCAAAACAACTATAACAATATCAGAATGGCACCCAATTTAAAACTTATAAATTATTTATTCCTTTCTGAAAATTGTTATTTAATATTTTCAGATCACAGTCTACCATACGTAGCTGATACCATGGACAGAGAAGCTGTGGATAAGGGAGACTGCTGTATAAAACAGAATAAGAATGTTGCACAGATGCGTCCGGGGCAATAAAATTATTCACAGGATGTTCTGGTCATCTGCAAGTTGAAAAGAAGTCAATTGTAAATTTTTTGATGGGGGTTGAAGAATAAGAGGAGTAGAAATTAAACTTCAAGGTCGAGATAAATTGTGTCCAGTAAAAATCATTAATCTCTTTCTGATCAATCTAGACGGATTTATAGAGGATGTGGATTTTTAGGGGTCTTCTGCAGAACAAAGAGATATATAGTTGTGTTAATAAGAGGCAGAAGGATTCACATAGTTTTAATGTGGAAAATAAGATATTTCACATAATTTTGGTATTACACACAAATGTAAAATGAATAAGGTAAAATAAGATCATGTAATATATTTTTTATCTTTTTCTAGAGGTATTTCATTGCTTATTTTCTAGGTTCAGTACTCCAGCAGAAATGTATTATCAAATATTAATTTAAAAATAAAATTATAGGCTGGGCGCAGTGGCTCACACCTGTAATCCCAGCACTTTGGGAGGCTGAGGCGGGCAGATCACGAGGTCAGGAGATGGAGACCATCCTGGCTAACACGATGAAACCCCGTCTCACTAAAAACACACACACACAAAAAAAAAAAAAAAAAAAAAAAAAAAAAAAAAAAAAAAAAAAATTAGCCGGGCGTAGTGGCAGGCACCTGTAGTCCCAGCTACTTGGGAGGCTGAGGCAGGAGAATGGCGTGAGCCCGTTCTCGGCCGAGCTTGCAGTGAGCTGAGATTGCATCACTGCACTCCAGCCTGTGCGACAGAGCAAGACTCTGTCTCAAAAGTAAAAATAAGTTATAAATCAAGCTTCAATTTTTTAATACAAAGTATGCACATTTATTTTTCTTGAAGATTTTTCTAA
The DNA here is from genome assembly GCF_001698545.2 of Rhinopithecus bieti. Classification (NCBI taxonomy): domain Eukaryota; kingdom Metazoa; phylum Chordata; class Mammalia; order Primates; family Cercopithecidae; genus Rhinopithecus; species Rhinopithecus bieti. The sequence goes on from NW_016808026.1 coordinate 1,867,583, forward strand.
AGTTGTCTATCTGTATTTTACTTTGTAGTTTATGTATTATCTTTTGGAAAGCTGGGGCTCTGTTGTTTAGAGCAGTCAAATGTCCAAATTAAGTAAATATACTCTCATCTGCTTCTATTCTATTCACTGATTTCAATGATTGATTTAAAATATAATCACTGAAATGTTTGAAACAATTTAGGCATATACTAATAAGCACTCAATAGAGGATCTGATCAGTGTGTAGTTTCGCAAATTTCACACTGGGAAACTGTTGTGAAACTTACTAAGAGACATATGTGATGAAAGTTGGAGTAGAGAATGTATTTGTAGTCAAGCCAAACACAGTCTCACCTATGAGCTTAGTTCTCACTCATTTGGGACAGTGCTAAATCAGAATCAAGGCAGTCTGCATGAAGAGTATTGATTTTCATTTTAGGGACTATTGCATGACTTACCAAACTGATAAGAAAAATCATTAGGAAGTGATATAATATGCTCTTAAGAGTCCACTTGTGAAAAGTTCCATGGATAGAAAATCATATCTCATGCTTAGCCAACATAACATCATGCTGCATTCCAACAGGCGTTAGAGAAGAATTTCTGGGACTGATGAAAATCTGCTAGTCATATTTGTAGATACAATCATGTCACTCTGGGCAGAATGAACTGTTTACATATAGACATTTATTTAGAAGTTCTCAAAATTTAACTCCTTTAATCTGCTTGAAAATCTGTATTTTCTTTGCCCAACCACACACCACAATAATTATTTCTGTAGGTGAACTAACTCCTCACTCTATATATTTGATGATTTCTAGGCTGAATAGTATTTACGTGAATTTTAGGAAATTTGGATTTATTCACGATACACAGCATGGATCATCTGTGATTTGTTTAATAATGTATCATTTGATGCACATATTTCATGCATTGTTTCTCACAACTGTGTTTTTTATGGGTTAAAATTAGGCTTTGAGACAAAAGAACATTGAAATATGTGAAAAGCGTCATTTCTAACATGGAGGATAATGAGCCACTCTGGTATGTGTAGGCGTTAAAAATTCATCTGAAAATTTGCTATTGGTTTATATCTCCAAATACACCATGGGGGCAATTATGGAATCCTACACATTTCACATTATATCCAATATCTCTATGCCAGATTTTTTAACAAAAAAGAATTAATAGGGAATATAAATTAAATGCAATAGAGAATACTGCTTCTACTGAAGGAAAAAATCAATAACTAAAACACTATTTATATATCATTAGTGAACTTTTCTCATTGCTCTTATTGTATTAGACATTTCTCTTTACTGTCTTCTGAAAAAAAATCTGTTGAATTTTTCTCACACTGAAATTTCCAAATTTGTTGTTATTTATACAAACATATAAATAAACAAAAACAACAACAATATATCAGAGTGCTGGACCCCATATAATAACTGGCCAAAGTAAAACAAACTGACGAAAACTATTTTAAGTATTACATATTATCTGTAATATGACACAATTTTAGCAGCTAAAAATTGTTGAAATTTTCTCACGTTAAATATTAGCATATAATGTACAGGACAGCTAGAAAGTAATTAAATTTCACATAGAAAATTCATATTTAAAATTGTGTTTCCTTTTGTTTTATATGTGTATGGGGTGCATAAAATTGTTAAATTCTTTAAAACGTAAGTTGTTTTAATCAATTAAGAAGCTTAATCCTATAAAACAAAAAGTAACTAGAGATTTTTTTTAAGTTAGTGAACATTTTCTCATGCAGTACTCAGCCTAGAAGTCATTCTTTTATTGCTAAAAATCAAAGTCGTTTGTACTACACCATGCGCATTTTACAAAACCCTCCACGCACAGAAACACATGCACACACACATAGACATATAGTGGGCCAGCAGTTTTGTAAACGTCACGCTTGGAAATTGTGGAGCACCTCATGTTCCAGTCTTTCTACCAATCTATTCAGTAGCATCCCCTCAAAATAAAATAAAATACTAAAACAGCAAACAATGTAATTACCGTTAAACAATAATTTCATGATAAATCTTTATAATACCTAGGGGACTTGGAGCAATTGCTAGTAGAGAGTTAAGATTTCTTGACTACTAGTGAATCATCATTCATGGAAGGAACTGACCAGATCAATGTAGCATATGGGTTGGCCTGGGGCACAGAAAACAAGCAGTGAGTGATGAAAGTGCAGGGTGATAATGGAAGGAAAGGACAATGACCACATGTTTCCTTTAATGCCCCTGACCATGGGCTCACTCATATTTTAGAGGGGAGAATTATAACATAACATCTGAAAACCACTCTTGTTCTGTGTATACATTATTTATGGGCAATATGATGTACTGCTTAAATACTGTTTTGAAATCAGTGAGGCCTGAGTTTAATTTTGGTCCTGCTATTTACAGTTGTGCAAACTAGAGTACTTATTGCCTCTACACCCTCCTTTCCTTATTGGATGAATTGGCAGTAGTAAAATAAACCACACAGCTAGGGTTCATGTACCTCAAACCAGCTCAGGTACACAGCACCTGTACCTGGCTCCTTAAGTGCCCCCAGTCATCCTAGTCATCTTAAGAGATCTAGCTCTTCAGCAAACTGTTTATAATTCATGACATAATTCTATTGCATGAGGTTGATTTTATTTCTTAATCTATTTTTTTTCCATTTGTATGGTTGTTATATTATGAGGACTCAAGTTAAATGAACTTCTTGTATTTTTTAAAGAAAGGTAGCTGAACCAAGTAGAAATAAATAATAGGTTAACAATTCCACTTCCCAAATGTAGCAGGAAGAGCACAACTTCCTCAGACCTATTTTTAATATGCCACCGATTATATAATGTGTATATTTTATTTATAAAATACACACAGTCATTTTTAACCTGAGTATCATCTGAATTCAGATTGATGTTAAATGGATATCCTTTACATTCCATATTTCTTGTTGACTACATTACAAATCATACAAATTTAGTCCTAAAGGTATCAATATTATAATTAACTACACAGTTGAACTGTCTTATTGGCTTTAGATTTTTTTAAGACAAAGAATAGAGCAGAATAAACCGACAACCTTCTGATAACTTTTTGTAAACCAAAATAGAGTTGGAAATGGCAGTAGTCCAAACTCATCACACTGGAGATCACACAGATGGGGAGATAAAAGTTGCCCCCGTGAGCCCCTTGACAATGCTCAGCATTTTGTTCAGAATCTCAGGTAAGCCACCTGCATGCTGATGACATCACAAAAATAAAGGCCAAGGGCTGATTACTGGCTGGGTGCTCTTTATTATCATATATCAGGTGTCACCTGCAATTTCATGTCTCTGGCAATGCGACAGAATCCATCTGTCATCCCTCCTGTGGATCTTAGTACATTTTCTCTGCTCTTTGGAAACAAGCTCTTACATTGTGTGGGAGTAGTAAGGAGCTGCCCCATTTTCTGAGACTGGCTGTGAAATAAATAAGACAACAGTTAAAGAAAACAAGCTGATGTTTTCTACACATTGCCAGCAAAGGAAATGTCCTGTTTCTCTATAGTATTAGTATATCAAACTATACCTGGTTCAGGACTGCAGGGATGTTGTTGACATGTCCCAGTATGGAGCCCAGACATCAATGAAGCAGAGACCTTTACACACAGGGGTGTGTAAAAAATGCAATTGTATCGTAACAAAGCCCGAGAAGCTTTCCTAGTGACACACCTTCTAAGATAGGCTTCAAACAAGACATACTTTATTGGAAGAATTCTGGGTGTTTCACTTTTTATGAACAAACACCTAAAGAATGGGGGGTGGGGGATGGTAAAACTTATCTTAAGTACAAATTGCATTTCCCATTCAGGTTCACTCTACTAGAGAGATACAGAACAGGACCCCTTTCTGTCTGCAAAATTTGTCCTGTCCCCACAAAGCCTCCCTTAATAAGCTCGTCTGTATATTCAAACAAAAAAGGCCAAGATATAGAGTTCATGAAATTTCAGATTCTGGAAATGTTCTACTAATGGCTAATTTAAAAGGAAAAATCAGAAGCAAACTACATATCAGTATGTAGAAAAAAAGAAAACTTCTGTATACAAAAATAGTGCTTTGTAGCCTCTGAACAAACAGGAGTTAATAAAGGAACCACTGGAATAACGTGGGATGATTTTTCTATGATTTTAATTGAGATACCATTAAACACTCAAATAGAAACAGATTTTACATGCTTTTGAAAGTGTGAGAATAGGAGGGAGCCTTGTCTATTCACAGTAAAGGATGATGAGCTCTACGTGGGTGCAGGAGAATGTTCATGCAGCAATCACACTGGAGATAAAGCACCATTTCCTTTTATAGAGAATCACATGCTGAAATGCAGAAAGTTATGATTTATCCAGATGAGTTGAAAACTGTTGAGCAAGTTCTGGGATTTCTTCACCATGTTGGGCAAGCTGGAGAACTTATAATCAAGTAAGTTTTGTCATAGTAGGTAAAAACACACTTCTTATTAAAAGTAATTCAGAATGTGCAGTGGACTCCTCAATTCTGAATTAAAGTGGAGAGTTATGGAGTTGATATTCCAATACATGCCCCATTACAATAGTCTTGATTCTGTAAGAAGCTTTAAGTCTCTTTCAATGTCAATTACCAGGCATGGTTTCCAAACCTTGCATTTGTCACAATTATATTTGAACTTGTTTCTGGTTGATTGGTGGGTTGTCTGAAACTACTCAGATGGTGAAATCCAAGGCAGAAAGAAAAGGTAAGGTGAGGACTACAAAAGATCAAAGGGACCTCAGTTTCACTAGGGTTCTAGTTTCTAAAGCCTATATGACAAAAAATAAATCCTAAGGAGTAGAATCAGGGAAGCTCTGGTGTAAGACGTCATAATGAAACATTCAGATTGGAAACAAAACTAATGCTTCAGAGAAACAAAAGTGAAAATCTATTATGGCTATATATTTTTAATTATTAGTAACCAATCTCTTATTTAAACCAGACTGACCATGGTCACTGGTGGCACGTTTTGTCTCTTAATGATGGATTTGATTTTGGATGATAGTAATTTTTTTGGTATCCCATTTTCTCTTCTTTCACAAAATTCAATATTTTTTAAATAAATGAATATAGTGTTTAAGAACACAGTATTTTGGACTCTAGGCCTCTGATCATTAAAATAGATTCTCTTTTATCTGCCCTGACACTCATGTCCACCATGTGGTATACTGGGGAGAGAAGGGGGAGGGGTAATGTTGTTGTATTCACTTACTTAAGAACACACACCTGAATCATTATACATTAAAAGTTTGGATTTTTCATATGTGAATTCTCAAAAGCATGCTTGTCAAAGATTTTGCAGTATATCCGTGTGTGATGAAAATACAATATTTATATGTAGTGCATCTAGGGCTTGTTTCCCCAACCCCCAGCCTAGTTAGAGAAAGTTATAGGTAAATTTTTCACGAATCACAATAAAGCCATTAGTTTCTCACTACCAGTGCGAGTGCTAGAAGCCTAAATCCCCTCTCTGCCTTTGGCCTGCTCCCAGTATCCCAGGGCAGTGTGCTCCTGGCACATCTTTGAAATCCATCCCTGTAACTTCCTGCTTTTGTCAGCACTGAATTGTGCAGCACCAGGCCCAGCTTAGGATCTCAGCACTGGGGGTCCATGGGAGAATTCTTCACTTCTACTTGTTTTCCATGGCTGCTTTGGGTTACTGTCACCACGTTCGAGATTGCTGCTGTACACTATCAAGGAAACTTTTGTTGTGCCTTGAATTCAGAAACTTCCTGAACTCCCAAGATGATGGCACCATCTTTTCCATGCTAGGGAAAAATAGGGAAGCCTCTTTTTTAACCAAGCATTATTATTTACATGACACATTCAAGGACAGGACTGTTTATTGAAACAGAGCTGGGGCTACCTCTCCTTGGCTTGGCTGAAGCAAAGTGTAAGAGCTTAGAGACCCCATATTTGCAAAGGCATTGGATTTAGTCACTCAAGTTATTTTCCACTCCATTCATCCCTCCACCATTCTGGATCAAGATTTCTCCCATCTTGTGTCTTGGATTTGACCTCATGTCTACCCTTTAAGAGAGACAGAGAAAAGGAGAGACTTTTATAGACTTAAAAAGAGGGAAGGCAGTTGTTTTCCTCTAAGAGCATTAACCTTCAAAGCTGATTACCACTTTCAGCTGTAAGTAATTTTTTTCTCAAGAGTAGATGTTACTTTACTAGTGTCTATTTTTTCCTCTGTTGTTTTCTGCAGTTGTGAGGTGGAATTCAAAGCATATATCATACTGTATGTTACCTTAGTAAAGAAGTCATATTTATTAATTAGCTATGGTACTGCCTGTTTTAATAATATAAGTAGAGCGACTACTTTAAAAAGTATTAACACATTTATACATATTACAGAATAATATATTTTGTCATTTTATTGAGTAAATAGAAACAAAAATGCTATTCATTTTTTATGGTACCCATGAATAAGAGTCTATGTCCTTTTGGCCCAGCAATTTCACTTTTAGAAATCTATCTTACAGGCATATTCACATAAGTGGACATAGATAATATGTTAAAAAATTCTCATTGCGATATCATCTGCATAAAAATGAAATATTAGGCAGCCTAATGGATAATACAGGGTAGACTATAGATCTATACATGCTTTCATAGAAAGAAGTTTAAGAAATATTATTTGCAAAAAACAAATTGCAAAACCTTTAGTGTGTCATGATTCCATTTGTATAAGAAAAGTATGAACACAAATACACTTACATATATGTAGAATATTTCTAAAACCGTATGTATATAAGATGTGTTCTAACATTCTTATAAATGGTACTGGATAAATAGGGAAGACCACATTTACTTTTATTTCTACACTGCTTAAATACTTTATTATGGCCTTGTACAATTTAATAATAAACATTAATTAAATAAAAACATAATCATCTCAATTCAGTAAATGCTGTAGTAAAACACTGGGAAATCTCCCTATTTCAAGGCACTCTAGAGAAGAACATTTTGTTTTGTATGATATACCTCTGGTCGAGTAAGTTAATTTATTTCATTCACTTGTGATAAATGTGAATGTAGAGAGGTTACCTAATAGATATTAGGCTGGTGAAAAGTAATTGCGGTTTTGCCATTTTTTTTTTTAATGGCCCGCAATTACTTTTGCATCAACCTAATATTATAATATCAGTGGTTTTCCAACTCTTCTATTTGGGATGCCTCTTAGAATTCCCCCAGTCCTTTCTCTTACCTGTAAGTCACCTTCTCCCTTACCCAGCTGTGATTTTTTCCTCAATCAAACCTTTTTAAAGATCACAGAAATTGCTAAACAAAGGGAAAAAAATGTTAACATGGGGGGGAAAGATTGTGAACACAAGCTGGATTTTGCTTCTGCCCCCAAATTTGAATCATGTTATGATTACTTGCCAGTTGCCCCCAGATCCCAGAACTGACCTTGATCTGAACCGGGAGGAGCAGACTTTACTTGAGTCCTACTTCTGAAACTCTGTCCCTAACCCATTGCTACCTTTGAAAACAACGTTCCCATCTTGCTGCTAGCCCCAGGCCAGATTTCTGCTTTGGTTGCTGTTGTGTAGATTTCTTTCTAATGCCCACCCAGGTATCCAGGTTTCCTTTAGGACTGAGATCCTGCCTTCCTCTATCCAATCCCCAGGCACCAGATTTCTATTCCAATGACTAGGGTCTTATTTCCTGTCAACAAGTTTCCAGACACTACAGGTCTGCCTCCTGTCTTTCGAGGCATCCATTATTTAACTGTTGTACTCTGCTTATCAATTGAGATATTTAATGCATGGTCTGAACCCATCTGCTACCAATTGATCTGTGACACTCTTTCATTTATTTATTCATTCATTTATTTGTTTAATAAATGTGTATCGAATGCTTACCACGTGCCAAGCACTATGTAACACAGGGAAATTTATTGTGAACCAGACTGTCCTGTTGTCAAGGAAACTAATTTTCTTGTCATATTGATCATCAAGAACAATAACTTATTTTCCTTCCCGTTCCCCTTCCCCTTCTGACTTTTCCCTTTCTACCTCTTCTTTCTCTTTCTCCTCCTCCTTCTTCCTCTTTCTGTTGCAACAGAATTATATTTTTTCATCTGCAGTCTAACAGAACTCCAAATAAAAGTAAAGGCTAGAGTCAGATTGTGAGTCCACTCTGTTCCTCCTCAATTTCAAGTCTGTCCTGTAGCACTCTAGGGATCCCTGAGTTAATGTTCCCTGGATCTTATGTATTTTCTGCCAGACTCAGTTTCCATTCCTGCAGGGCCTCTTCTGGGTTCCTGGCCCATTGCAATGGTCTTGATTTAACTCTCTGCCTGTATCCACACCAACCTTAAGTTCCTGCTGCTCATATCCAGTCATTCCTGGCTGAATCCAAACATGTGGCATCCAGGTCAGAATAGGAAATTAAGAAGGATTTAATGTAACATCAAGAAAAAAATGTGCTTAATGTCTCAAATTTAGACAACTTTTGCAAGTGGACAGGGTGCAAGAAGCTCACAGTTTTAGAATTGACTCATACTCTCACTCTTGATATCAAACCTGAGTCAAATTTTGGCATATGCTTCCGTTATTTTAAAAATACAAATATAAGAATGTTTTTTCTTCAATCAAGAACACAGAGGTTTAAAAATATGTAATCAAATGCAACAATGATCCAAAATTCTATTCTAGGGAACATTTTGTGTATTCTCTTCTCTTTTACATTTTCAAAACATACTGAAAATATAAAAGATAAAGGAAAATGCTTTTCTATTATAATGCTTATCTCTCAGTCACTACTCTTTTTCTCCCTTGAAACAGCCTTAAGAGATCTCTTAAGAAAAACGTAATATCCTCGTCAGGCCCAACAAAAGAGAAATAAAAGCTGTAGCAATGGCTTGCCACTGACTGGGGTAAAGAAAAATGAAAGCAAGTGTGCATCTGTCCTTCATCACAGCTCAGCTGTTTTAAACATCACCTTCTTTCTTATATTTCCATTACACCCTTGGGTTGCCTGAGTCAGGACAAGGTGGTCTCCAGAGGAACTTCAACTTTTGGGGGAATGGGTACCACAATCTGGAATGGTAGCATATTTTCTTTTTTTTTTTTTTTTTTTTTTTTTTTTTTTTTTTTTTTTCGGACAAAGCTTTGTCTAACATCTGAGCCTGAGACTAGAAATAAAAAAAATCTGTAAATGTTAAATGAAAGTTCCTTTTGATTGCTTGAACATTATTTTCTTCTAGTTTTTAGTTATTTTCTGAGAAATGGTTGCCACTCTGAAAGTAATTCTGTGTTTAAACTATTAAAGCCTCGCGAATAAAGGAAGACAAGGTAAAAAATCCAATTTCCAATTAATATTTGTAGTAATTGTGGTATAATTTTGGATGCCTCTAGTAAATGGGGAACATAATCACAAAGATTAATGAGGGTTAACAAAGGTGGAAAATCCAGATGCTGGCCACATTCCCATTCTCTAAGTTACAGTGAAAATAGCAGAGAAATATGAAAGTAAATATGATAATTAATAGAAAGGTTATACTCAGTGTCCAACTTTGAATTTATTTTTTTAAGGTGATAAACTTCTAAATATGTTCTTAGAATTTAGCAGATAATTCAATCAATAGACAAGCTTATAGAACATTTGTTTTTTCTATTTGGCAATGAGCTATGTGCCCAGAGATGCTGGGTAAGAAGAAGGCCCTGTTTCCTAATCTCAGATTGCTTATAATCTATACAGGGAATGAAAACCTATACATATGTATTGAATGTTATTGATCAAGACAATACAATGCAAGTAAAGCCCTAAGTTGGGTGGAATGAACATAAATTCCTCAAGTCCTGGGCCCAGAACTCATCTAACAGAACTTGGACTGCCTTTGGATAAATGGTGACAAATATATGTTTAAAAGAATGAATTATGATAGCATGGAAAATAATGAAGATTGGGGAATTAATTGGAAGTGAACTGTTAAAAAAAGGAAGAGTAAGTAAACAGGATGAAGAGAGAAACATATTCCTGAAAAATAATCCAAAATTACAGACATGGATTCATAGGTAGAGCACAGACCAGCCTGATTCAAATGGAATTGTGCTTATTTTTGTTTTAAAAAATGTAATACTGCGGATTATATTTTCTAGGTGCTGACAGTATAGAAATAACCAAAGAAAGTTCTGCTTAGGTTAAGGTACCCCTGTTGCACTCTCACCAGTGGATACTTAGCAAGGAGCTTTGACAATAAGTTTGAAAAGGCATGGTAAATTCAAATGAAAGAATCTTCAAATTCCAAACCAAGAGTTGATGTTCCATTTAATCCAATCTTTTTAACAATGGAAATATTTTGCCAGCATGATAGAAACACAATGAAAGATTATAAATATAATTTCTAAAACATTAGAATGATAAGAAAAATAAGGAAAGAATGACTACTGCCATCCCTACCTTAGATATACAGTTAATATTCTTACACATTGTGTCTAATTTTGGTTAACATACTTGGGTCATATTACAAACACTGAAACATATATGGCACTCACTGTGTCTATTCAGTACATACTTCCTGTGTGAACTGTGTAATCCAGGAAAGCAGTGAATATTTCAAACAGGAAATGTAGACTGTCTTCCATTGGCACACTGCTCCATATGGATTAATATCTGAGTAGTTTCATACAGCACCTGAACCCATTATTTTGCTACTCAGTCACCTTAATAGGCATTGCAAGAATAAGACAAATGGTCATTAAAGCACTTTGGATGGATGGTACATTGGTATTCCATGAATGCAAAGCCTTCTTATTTTGATCAGAAATTATCATTTGAAGCAATCTCTGGTTTTAATTTACACTTGTTTGGTAGGCAATAAAGTTCAGTGAAGTCACTTGCTGTAATAAGAATGCTTCAGTGTCTTCATCTCTAAACTGCTACATTAAAAGAAAAGAAGAAAACTTTCCAGGTTCTCAGGGTTATGACATAAAATAGCAAGTTTTATTCTATCAAAATTATTTTGAAAAAATAGAGACAGAAGCAATATTCCATGGAAAGGAATTAACAGATGTAATTAATATAATAGATTATATACACACCATCTAAATTGGTGCCTCGCCTTGATAGTCACACTCTCCTTGATAGTAAATCCTGGGATGGGCTAAAGTGAGAATTGGAGCAATGCTACAGTTCATGGACTTACAGGCCTATGTAGCTCTTCCTGTCTATTCATGATTGGTAGTCCCTGTGCCTGGCATTAGCAGGTACTCAAGAGCATGTGGCGTTATCACAATATTGGTGGTGTTAGGGAAAGACATAGCAAATTAGGAAAATTTACAGATGGGCCTGATACTCCAGATTATCAGCACAATTGTGTTGTTGTTAAATAAAATACTCTCCAACTGTTTCCGTAGCTCTTTTGCATTACTGTTGAAGAAAAGGGTATTCTATAGGCTCCATTTTAAGCCCAGCTATTATAATGACAGTGGTTTATTCTATTTTAAAGGTCAATTAAAAGAGACAGATGACACTATACTGAAAATATTAATTCATAAAACAAATTATTTAAAATTAAGCAACTTTTTTTCTTTACCCATTTTCCAATTTCTAATGAGATTTACTTGAAATTTGTTATAATTCTGTTTTTCTTCTTCTTCAAAGAATACTCACAGCCAGGTATGATTTAAAAAGAGATGTTAATAACTTCAAAGATGTAATGGGTTTCCTTTCACATCTAGGTAAGCTGAAGGCATATTTTCCCAACCTCTCTCATGTCCCTCTTCAATATTACTGGGGTTTTAAAAAATACAACAGGAAGAGAAATTGATCTGAATCCTATGAAATCCATTTACTTCAAATCTATAAGTTTTTATGGTAGACCAGTTCAACAACAATAAAAATTTAGTCTCGCACCTGGAAAAAAATTCAATTTTGTGGTGCACTATTGACTAGAGCTGTGTAACCAATGGCAGTGGTAATTTGGATTTCAATATATGTAAATAAAGGTGCTACAAAGATTTTATAGCATAGTTGGGTGTATCCCTTCTTATATCTCTGAAACTTATATAAACATGGTAGCTCTTCTTGCTGTACCTTTTGTTTTGCCACCAACCCCGAATAAAAGAGTTTCTAAGTTGAGTAGTGGTTTCCTTTGGAGTAGTCATGATAGATAAATCTTATCCTCAAAACTGATCAGAGCTCTCCTTGGTCATTCAATAGTTATCAAGAATACAGTCTTTTCTTGGCAAGTGTGGACAGAAGAACATTGATCTTCAGATGGCAAGGGTTAGGTATTCTTTGCAAGCTCCTATTTTTTTCTTATTACGACTTTCAAAATTAATGAAAAACTGACATGCAGAATGAAATCTCTGATGCTAAATCTTTTACTGTGGGCAAAACTATGGAAATGTATATTACTTCTCATGATAAGTAGAAAAAGTATACATATATATCATACATACATTTGATATATATCAATATATACTTTATCTCTTTATGTCTGATGGGTCTCGCATTTTAAAATGGAGAAATTTTCTTTTAATTCTGTGACTTCTTTCAAAATTGATGTTTAAATAAATTAATATGGGGGCTGGGTGCGGTGGCTCACACCTGTAATCCCAGCACTTTGGGTGGCTGAGGCGGGCAGATCACGAGGTCAAGAGATTGAGACCATCCTGGCAAACATGGTGAAACCCTGTCTCTACTAAAAATACAAAAATTATCTGGGTGTGGTGGCGTGCGCCTGTAGTCCCAGTTAGTCTGGAGGTGAAGCAGGAGAATCACTTGAACCTGGGAGGCGGAGGTTGCAGTGAGCCGAGATTGCACCACTGCACTCCAGCCTAGCGACAGAGTGAGATGCCATCTCAAAAAGTAAAATAAAATAATAAGTTAATATGGAGAAAAATACTCCAGTAAATAATCCTGTAGTATCAGGTAGCTATTACTTTTCTTGGGTAAGAATAAGTTATGTTTTTACCTTTGAATCACACATTGTTTTAGATTTTTAGAGAGTTTTGCTATCAGGTATCCTGCATTTGAAATACTATGTAATTATGATTTGCTTCCTTGGGGATTATATCATCATGTGATTTAATTTGGTATCTACCCTAAGGGAGAACATATTTCAATTATAAAATATTTCCTCCAGAAACAATAATGACTCAATGATTTATTTCAGGATGCTGTTATTAAATGGTTTATTCAACTAGAATTTGAATGAAATTGAGTTTTAAAATATAGCATGAGGACCCCCAAATGCATGAGAAATAAACACAAGTGCTTTGGGGCTCAAGCATAAAATTACATTTATATATTTTCAGTCTTTTATAATGCTTCAATTATTATATCTTAGGAAAAGAACTTGCTGAGAGCTATGAAAAATTTATATTATTATCTCTTCAAAAAGTTCATTTTTGGACAAGTATCATTTGGATAGGGATTAACTTAATCAGAGATTTTGAATCTTCTCTACTTTAATTTTAATCTCTTTTTAAAAAATATGTCTGAATCTTTAAAAGACCTAAACCTGTAGTCACAAAGCACTGCTTCAAAAAAGGAAAAAAAAAAAAAAAAAAAAAAAAGGAGGGAAAGTTTTCAAAGCAGCCACCGGCTGTAAGAGAGATAGTGCAGGCAGCAGATTTGCGACAGAGTGGAGCATGAAACCCATCAGCTGATGAGTGAAAATCCCTGGTTTCTAATTAATCGAGGTACACAGGCCAGGGGATGAAGAGGATCAGGGAAATGAAATCAGGAAAAAGATACCATCAGTCATTTCTGCGGCCCATTGTCATACTTCAGAATCTGCTGTAATGAATCACTCAGGCATTCCACAGATACATTCAAATGGTGAAGAAAATTCATTGTCCGGTGAAGAGCGTTTGATAAAAATCTTTCTTTCCCCCCCCCCCTTTGTCAGAAGCCTATGATCAGAAAAGGAAATCCAGACAGCACAACAGGTGTGCTTTTTGCAAGCCTGGTGAAATCTGCAAATGAACCAAGTATGGAAGAATTTTTTGTATTAATTTTTTTTCTCCAAAATATGTGTGGGGAGGGTGGTGGGATGGAGCATTCAGTAAAGGGGGGTTTTGTCATTAAAAAGGATTGCAAAAAAGTATAAGATTAAGAGAAGCAGGGGAATCTCTTCCTGCATGGAGAAATGAGTGTTGCTGTAACATCTTAACTAGGGAAATAAGGGACAACATTGGGAACTATAGTAATAGTTTATTTAATTGAATGTATGAAGAAAGACATTTCCTTTGAAGGGCAATTAGTCCAATCAAGAAAGCATTATGCATTACATCCCGGCTCTGATCAGAAAAGAAAAACCTCATCCACAAAGTCAGACATGCTCTTAGGCCCATGGTGTCTGAGGTTTCCTAGAGAACGGCCTTCCTTTAAAGTCAGTGAGAGTTGCCCACGATGAATGCTCATTTCAGCCTGAAGGTTTTGTTCAAAGGTTTCCTAATTCAGGCAGGCCTGCATTCCTTCTGGGTGAGAGCTCACTTTTGTGGTGGCCATATATTTTAATGGAGAAAATATTCATCGTGGCACCTAAGACACAGTGTCTGTGTATTTAGAGTAGGCAGCAGCATTGTGACCCAGAACAATCCCTGGGAGCAGCTCCAAGTGCTGTCTGGCATTAGGTGACATGCAAAGATAATTGTTTTCAAATAATCAGGTACTATACTGAGACATATAAGGATGGCTGATTCATTTTAAATTTAATTACTATAATATAGGGTTTCGCTGTCTATATTATCAATCACCAAGACACTTTGGAGTTGATAATATTAAAATTGTAACAATAATGAGAATTCTACTTCATGATGAAAATAATTTTAATCATGGGTAGATTACAAATCCATTTACAGTTACGGTTACTGAGAATTCTATTATCTACCTTCTCTTGTAAAAGATGTTAAGACATGTTTTCAGGAAAGTATAAAAGATTATAGAAGTATGCTGCATCTATAAAGTTTCAGCACAGGCTTTCAGAAAACCTTGAGAAATATTCCAAATTATCAAGACTTATGGGGCCTGATGTAGGGCAGAGAAGGCAGCTGTGACGACAGGTGGATGTAAAGCCTTCTGTCTTTCTGGCTCCTGTTTGCTTTATTCTTTCAATCAAAAATTATTTTTGAGAACCCTTAAAGTAACAGGCACTGGGCTAGGTGCTGGGGAGGCAGGAGACCAAGCAGCATGGTTCCTGCCCCATGTTGCTCATAGCCTAGTTTGCTTTGATGACTGACTGCCCTAGTCTTGAAGATATTTGATGCTTTAAAGGGACTTCAATGCAGGGCAATGAATGAACCTAGCCAGAATGGTCCTCAACTCTGGCTGCACATTAGAATCTCCTGGGAAGTTAAAAAAATTATATATCTGGGGTGTGGCTTAGGCATAAGTATTTTTAAAAAGCTTCCCAGAAGATTCTATTGTGCAGCCAGGGTTAAAAAAAAAACCACTGGACCACCCAGCGAGAACCACATCTAAAGAACCACCTGTCGCTCTGGATATTAGCTGAGATGACTCTCTGCTCATCTTGTAAGCCTGGAGTACACTGTTTTCTAGTGTCTAACTGAATTGAACTAGCTCTTAATATTTTGATCCTAGAAGAATATAAGTTTCTCACGAGTCCAAGAGTTCAGTAATTTATTTTGCTAAGAAAACAAAACTTTATATAATAGTTTAGAGTCATCTTGGGAAGCTAGCTCTGACTATCTCTCTCATTCTAATATAAAAAATCACCAGATTCGTTCTGATAATTGGTTCTGGCAAGAATTATTCATCACTGCTCATGGATTATTCAATATCATTTATTCATTCATTTTAATGTTTCTCTTTTGACACAGGATCTTGCTCTGTTGCCTAGGATGGAGTGCAGTGGTAGAATCATAGCTCACTATAACCTGGAACTTCTTGGCTCAAGCAGTCCTCTTGCCTCAGGCTCCCAAGTAGCTCAGACTACAGAGACATGCCACCACCCCTGGCTAATTTTTTTATTATTTATTTTTTGTGGAGACAGGTCTTGTATGTTGCCTAGGCTGGTTTGGAACTTCTGGCTTCAAGCGATCCTCCTGCCTCAGCCTTCCAAAGTGCTGGCATTATAGGCATAAGCCATAGCACCCAGCTCCTCAGTATCTTTAATTTAGGAACTTCAAAGGGGGTAGGTTTTATCATAGTAGGAGTGCACTTAAGAAGCTAGGTCAAAGAGATGCTAAATACGTTTTCTGGGGACTAAATGGTAGGAAGGTGGTAGAAATTGAATAGTAATGGATGGCCAAATTATCCCAGCTGTATTCCCCTGTTTTGTGTGGCTGTGCTCCAAAATCCCTAGAAAATTATATTCGGCTATGAGAAATCTGCGGTTTCCTTATGCACTTGGATAACTCTTGGTGTAGGGATATACACTTGAATTATTTTCTATAGGTTCCTATATATATTTAATATCTTACATGTATACATTTATACAATAACTAGACATAAAAATTATGATTTCGACTGTCACAATTATAATGTTCTCTTCCTCATATTTTTATTCTCTTGTTCTCTTTAGTGGGATTTTCTCTTTTCTTTCCCTTTCTTCACCCTTAACCCAACACCCATTTGAGTATTTTTTTTTCTGATTTTATTTTCCCTCCACTCTCAGAAACTAACAAAGTCCCTAATCATAAATATCTCTAAACATTTGCTCGATCCTTTACTCAGTGTTTGTTTTTGATAATATATATACTAGAGTATGTGTGTCCACATGCATAGACATGGAAATAATTAGTTTTTAAAAATCAGTCTATTATCATCACTGTCACTTAAAACATTCCCACAAGCGTGTAAACTGCGCCCCACACTGGTTCCCTGCTTTGGTGGAACTCTATGAAT
This sequence comes from Rhinopithecus bieti, assembly GCF_001698545.2. NCBI lineage: Eukaryota > Metazoa > Chordata > Mammalia > Primates > Cercopithecidae > Rhinopithecus > Rhinopithecus bieti. Next base: position 1,884,447 of record NW_016808026.1, read on the forward strand.
AAATTACATTTCTAGAGTCTGCCAGCTTTCTAATTCAGTTTACTGCACTTTGGAACAACTTCTTTCCTTCATGTGTTGTATAATTTTTGTCTTTCCAGGTTTACATTTATCTTTCTGTTTCTCTAGCTCACCAATAACTCTTCAGTAAGAAATGGCCTCTCTCATGGCCAGAGAGCTTCTTCGGGCTTATGTCTGTAATTAGGTCAAATTATTTGAGTGACAATTAAAACAGTAAAACCTACTTCAACGGCATTCAGTCAGGAGTATCATTATTTAACATATGTGTTTACATTTTAGTTTTCAGAATTAGAAATCACATGAATGCAAATGTAAGATTCAATTTGATTTTCTTTAAAGCAATAAACTAGGTTTATTGTAGTCTTTTGGCATTTAGAGAAATACAAGACATTGAGCTGTCAGATTTTACAATGACAATACAGAATTGTGAATTCTGATTTTGAGGCGCAAACACTGCAATCATTAACTTACATTTATAAAATGAGTTGGCAAAGGGAATAGAAACAAAAAGTTGTAGATAAGTTAAATGATTTGAGAAGATAGCACGGCCGTTGCACAGCCACCATTTTAATCCAGTCACTTTGCAAAATGAAGGCTATTTGGACATGTTTCATCAACAATGAAACTGACCAGATAGTCCACAGGTGATCAGTTCCAAAGCCTCCCCTGGAGTCAGCCCTCCAAATATTTATCATATATGTATGTATGTTTGCTTGGATCATGATAAGGTACCAATTTGGGATTTTTGGAAACCGAGCTAGAATGTCACCTGAGACATCTCTCTGATTTGGACTGGGTTCAGAAGCAAAGTGCCTAAGAGGCCAAAAGAGAAAGAGACGGTGAGCAGGAGAGCAAGCTGGAATGGACAGCCCGTGTCGCCAGCTCTAATATCCCAGTGCAATTATTTTGTGGACATCCACTCTTTGCCTGCACAGGAGATAGGGCTATAAGTGTATGTTATTTTTTAATTACAAGGGGGTAGAAAAAATCCTGATGATGGGCTGGAAGGTGCCATTGCATTGTTATTTTTTCCTCTCCCTTCGTTTGCTGATTATGTGAGCCGGGCTCCTTTGCTAGCCGATGATAAGCAGAATTTCCATGTTCTCTGCATAATTAATCCATCTCTGCCTCTCTTCATGCCAACTCGCCCGTTATCGCCGGCACATGCCTGAATTGCAAAAGAATCCGCTCTTCAATTGGAACTTATTGATATTCTAAGAAAAAAAAAAAGAGAGAAGGGGGAAAAAACTGAAAATCCTTAAGTTTAAGCCGCAGATTTTTAAATGGATTAATTTCGCTGCAATCGCAGCCATCTAAGGCGGGAAGGCAGGCAGAGCAAATTGAAAGCGTCTCCATGTTTGCAGAATTGGGTCCAGAACGCTGAAATGTACTGGCACAGCTCTCTTTTAAAGTCAGAAAATTACCATTCATTTACATCACATGAAATACTTTTTTATGCTAGAAATATTCAAGAGGCGTTCTTTAAATGCCTGCTAATGCTTGATAACATTTCTAACTTTCAACGTTTTGCTAGACTTTGATATGACATGATAGGAATGCCTTCCAGTAGAGAATATTATATCTCTCTTTATCACATATTAGATTACATCATCTTTTTCTTAATCGTTCCCAAGTAGTCTTTAAACAATGAAGTCTGCCATTGGCTGTGTAGGATTTTGTGTGCTGATGGAGGTCAAGGTTACTCAGTTATTTTTTGACTCTACCTACAAATGAAATGTTTGTTTTTGTTTAATCTTTCTTCTTCAAATGCCTAGAGACCTTGGGTAAAAATAATAACAATATAATAATCATAATATTTTCTCAGTAGTCATTGTTTTGACTATTTTCCTCAGTCTTATGATAAACTCTTATTTTTTAGAGACTTGCTTCCTTCTCATTTTAACTTGTAAATAGTTACACTTTGAAATCCCCTTTGACTTAGAAAAGGGTCAGTAGTGGGAGTCATTCCACCAAGTGTGCAGTTCAAAAAATCACAAATATAGCAGCTTTCACTTCCAGGATTCTTGCTATTTCCAAATAGAATTAATAAATCTTGCTTAGTTGTTAATGTCTTCTTTTAAAATTTTGAAATAAATATATTCTATGCTAATTCTCTAACTCCTGGAATAGAACACTGGCCAGCACTGAAAGTCTTCTTAATAGTCTCGTTTAGCTTCAGCAATGCGTTCTTCCTGCGGTTAGATGCTCACAAATCTGCAGTTTATGCTGGTCTGCATGGCAAGGCTGATGTGCTTTCTTAGCTTGGAGAAGACTTGCTAATATTGACCAGGATAGAAAATGTGCATTTGAATATCTAAAATATTCACCATTAAGTCGTTTTATTCATTTTGAATTCAGCAGAACTTCAAAAGGGAAAATAATAATAATTTTAAAATACCAACTAAGTTGGGTGATGCATTTCCTAGGGAAAATGAAGCAGTAAGCAGTGATATTCTTTGAAGACATTTGTTTCAGTTACAAAACAAGGATCTCCATAACTACAAGTCATCTGAACATAAAATATTGGCATTGATGTGCAAAGGTCTGTCTATTAGTGAGCAATTTAAATATTGACATTGTAGTTTTTCCTCAGAAACAAACCAAAACAAATAAAGAGGTAAGAAACACATTTAAGAGGAAAATATTTTATAGTAATAATAAAATAATTTTAAAAATGACTATTACTATAAACATGAGAACAATCAAATCATATGATTTTAAGTTAATCATCTTAATTGTAAAATCTTAAATAATTCCTAGGCTACCTAGGCTTGTAAATGGAGTAAACTGCTAGTTGCACATTGAGTAATTTTGTATAGTCAGCTAAACAGTTTAAACCAATTTTAAAAATGAAATGAAAAATGACCCTTCTTAAAATAGATGTAGCAAAAACATTTCAACCATAAATAACGATTTCACTGACCTTGTATACTCAACCCTTTCATTTAAAGGCATGAATTAAAAGGACTTGAAAATTGCAGGTATATTTAGGGAAAGGAAACTTCTCCTGGGTATTCTGTTTTGAAAAGGAAAATTTTGATATAAAACTCAAATATGCTACAGTATGCATTTAGTTCATATTTTAAACATTCTATATAAGATAGTTATAAATATGTCAATTGCAAATTTGTTTTCANTTCTTAAAATAGATGTAGCAAAACATTTCAACCATAAATAACGATTTCACTGACCTTGTATACTCAACCCTTTCATTTAAAGGCATGAATTAAAAGGACTTGAAAATTGCAGGTATATTTAGGGAAAGGAAACTTCTCCTGGGTATTCTGTTTTGAAAAGGAAAATTTTGATATAAAACTCAAATATGCTACAGTATGCATTTAGTTCATATTTTAAACATTCTATATAAGATAGTTATAAATATGTCAATTGCAAATTTGTTTTCATAAAAATTATATTTTATACTTGTGCTCTGATCCACAATCATTGGTGTTTTATCTATACGTAATTAATAGCTGTAACTTAGTTCATGTGGTTTAACACAAATTTTTTCTTGTGACATATGAGTTATGCTGTTTTTACTATTATATTCTAAATTCACTGAGTATTCTAATTATGACCATATGTGCAGATCAGAGCAAGAAGAGTGATACAAATGGTTTTGAGATGTTCTGTGTCAGATGACAGGCTAAATCAAACAGCAGTGATTCACTATGAAGTGGTGACTACAAATACGATATGAATTAGCTATTTCACTGAAAAAACTAAGACACTGACATGGATTAATAAATGATGAACTGACATAATAGAAACAATTAAATGGAGTTTTTTCTTTTAAATTTAAGGATGAATTGAAAAGTGAAGAAGGCTATTACAAATGGTTTCCTTGGTGTCAAAAAGTACTAAATAGTTCTTTTTTCGACATTAGGAAAATGAGTGACAGGCCTTTATTTGTATTGTGCATGATGGATGGATTCCTTTATCACCCCTGTTCTCCTTCCTCTTTTCTTTGTAATTGGATGGAATTAAACTATTTACCACCTCCAAGTTGGCTTTTTTTCTCATCAGATGCCACCATATTCTAAAATTTAAACCTCTCCTACACTTGCAAAGTCAGACGTGTCAATTGCATGTTTCTCACAGATGTAGAGATATCATGTACATCTTCAAAAATGAAATATTTAATGATTCTTTATCCATCCATCGCCTTTTCTTGCTCTAACTCCAAGAGATTTAAACTTACTCAGTCCTGGAGAAAACATACTTGAACGCTTTTCCCCTTTCTGTTAATTGCTCTCAGGTCAGGTGGTTCTTTTGATAAGGAAAAAATGTTCAAAGTGCTTTTAATTGTTCATATTTTGTGCCAAACTCTCCAATATATTGTTCCTCACAACAGCTTCCCAAAAGCTGTCACCATGGGTCACTGAATATTGGCATTCATCAATCTAAAGTAGCCATTGAGAATCTTCTATTTATCCTTACACTGCTCTGGGTACCAAAGAGGGATCATAATTTTGTTACTTACCTAAATGTGTTAAGTGGTCTTTCCTGGGCAACAGTTTGCTGTAAAATGTCCACATTTTGGTTAACTCTAACAAGATACATTCTATTAGTATCCAGTTATTATTTCATATGAATCTAGAGTTCATTTCTTCGAAGATACTTGCAGACATTTTCCAAATTGGTAATTCTCAAGTATAAACAGCTTAACCTATCTTTGATTGATATCAGGTACCCAAAATTTTACATGTATAGTATAGACACCTATATTTAAAAATAGTTGAATTAGAGTCTCTCAGGGAACATCAAGTTGCGCTTGAAAAAAAAGGGCAACTGAAACAGAAAGGCCTTCCCAGATACCTGGACTGGAGAATGATACTTAAACCAAATAACGTTCCCCTATCTTCAAAATCTCCCTAGAAAACCTTCCACAGCCTTTTATGTAGTAACTGCAGTCTTTATTAATCAAAAGAAGTTTAGGTGTTTTCTCTACTAAGGAAATAACTAAAGAAAAACAACTGTTGTTTCTAATTGCGACTGATCATATATCATCTTTATGATGTTAATAATAGAGCTTGATTTCCTCACTTTTGTAATTACAAAAATAATACTGACATCCAGGAGTTACGATAATAGTATATTTCCTGAAGCATTGTCATGAAATTAGTATTCTTATGTGTTGACATTTGGTCATTATTTTATAAGAGACTACTACTGGAAGAAGAGAGGGGACTGAAAAAAAGGTGTGTGCGTGTGTGTGTGTGTGTGTGTGTGTGTGTGTATTGTATCTTACATATGTTAGGTATTTCTATTCAAACACTGGGTAGTAATAAAATTTAATTTTTTTTATTTTTTTCAGATTCTTAAATAACCGGTGTAATCTTCTAAAATAGTCTCTCTATATTTAATGCAAATCTTATAAAAGATTTAAAAATTAGAGAAGAAATAATAATTTGTTGACACTGCTGCTTTCATGTAAAATGACATACAGTCATCAGAATTTCTGGTTCTTAATTTGTAACCTCTATAGCAGCAGACTGGAAATAGGGATCAAAACTATGATTTTGGAGTACAGGTAAATAGTTAATTTAAATCATATATATTTTATGAATATAATTGAAACGATAGAAGGAATTATTAGGAAAACTTAATATTAGTGTTTAAAAAGATGTGTCACTCTAAGAAGTTCAGAATTAATAATATAAGTATAAATCATTTTTATTTTCTAAAATGCTTCATTATATCTTAGAAAAGATATACCATTTAAATAAAATACTTATCCTGTTTTTGTTTTAAACATACTTCAGTTGAAAATTAATTTTATACTATTTATGGGTATACGACATGATGTTATGAAATACTGCATATACTGCTGGAATAGCTAACATCAAGCCTAATTTAACATATACATCACTTCATATGCTTTATTTTTGTTGGTGAAACACCTTAAAATCTAACTCTTTATCAATTTTCACAATACGTAATATGTTGCTTGCATAATAAACCTATGGTCACCAGGATATAAAATAGATCTCTTGTACTTATTCTTCCTGTTTAACTGAAACATTTTGTACCATTTGCCCAATCTCTTCCCAATCCAAGCGTTCCTAACCAGGCCCCAGATAGCACCATATTCTATCTCTGCCCTTCTATGAGTTAAAGTTTTTTTGATTCCACTGTAAGTCAGATCATGTGATATTTCTTTCAATGCCTGAGTTATTTCACTTAACATCCTCCAGGTGCATATCCATATTGTCACAAATGACAGGATCTCTTTGTTTTTTAAGGCTGAATAAGTATAATACATATACTATATTAGTACTACTACCTATCCCGTACTACTATATCGTAATAAATATATATAATTTTCTTGATCTAATTTCAAATGCATCTTTTGTTATTGTTCTCTTAACCTTTATTTTTATTTTAGGTTCAGGGGTGTGCCTGCAGGTTTGTTATATGGGTAAATTGCATGTCACAGGGGTTTGGTGTACAGATTATTTCATTACCCACATAATAAGCATAGTACCTGACAGGTAGTTTTTCAGTTCTTACCCTCCTCCCACTCTCCACCATCAAGTAGGCCTCAGTGTCTGTCATTTTCTTCTTTGTGTCCATATGTACTCAATGTTTAGCTCCCACTTATAAGCTAGAACATGCGGCATTTGGTTTTCTGTTCCTGTTAGTTCCCTTATCTATCTCTGTCCATGTTGCTGCAAAAGACAACAAATGAATGCTTTTATTTGTAAATACTTGATTCACATGCAACGAAGGGCTTATTAAGGAAATGATCAATTAAGATTCCTCTAGTTCTTGGTTTGTATTATTATTTTTATAACTGATTATATCACATATTATTATTAAGCACTTATTGGTCCAGATTATTATAAACATCGGTTACATTCATAGAAACCTCTTGGTATTAGGACCCACATCAGAAACCACTATTTTCTTAAAAATATGTAACTAAAACATAATAGATTTTTAAAAATGTTTATGATAAAACAATTAAAATATTAATAGCTTATTTAATGAACAACTACCAGGTGGAAATCTCTGTGAAGATAGATAATTATTTATAATCTAATTATACCATAGGGAGAATATGATAATTTCCAAGTTCCATGACAACACAAATTAATTCCAGCTTCAATGATATGTGTTACTTTGAAATATTGTGGAATTTGCATCCCATTTCCACCTCACTCTATATTTGTCTCTGGGTTTTATTGAGTTTTGCTTGAAAGAGATGGACCACTCACCAACATTGGAGTCTCTTTGGTCCATCCACAAACATCATCCCAATGACATTGTGACAATAAAACTTGATCAATATAAACAAATAAAAATACCAAGTCCATGTTGAGGTAATACAAAGTAAAGACAGGGTCATGGCTGATAGGGTATGGCTGTGTCCCCACCCAAATCTCACCTTGAATTGTAATAATCCCCGTGTGTCAAGGCCAGGTGGAGATAATTAAATCATGGGGGCAGTTTCCTGCATACTGTCCTCCTGATAATGAATAAGTCTCATGAGATCTGATGGTTTTAGAAATGCGAGTCCCCCTGCAAAAGCCCTTTAGCCTGCTGCCATATAAGATGTGCCTGTGCTTCTCCTTTGCCTTCCAATGTGATTGTGAAGCCTCCCCAGCCATGCTGAGCTATGAGTTCATTAAACCTCTTTCCTTTATAAATTACCCAGTCTTGGATATGTCTTTATTAGCAGCATGAGAACAGACTAATACAATGGCTAACAGGAATTATAAAAGTAAGCCTTTCCAGAAAGGTACATTTTGATTTTGAATTTTTCTAAAGAAGAAAGAGCCATGGCATGGATACACAGGAGCATAAGTAAGAATGCACAGAGGGAGAAAGACTGGGGGAATGTGGTTCTTAGCTAGAACCTTAAACCAATATTAGACATTTGGGTAAAGGAAACAATAGAATATATGTAAGTTCACGCTTAGGAAAAATTGAAAGGGAGTGAGAGATTTGAAGAAATTATTTTCACTTTGGATACAGGAAGGAGTAGAGATTAGAGACTGGCAGCAGGGGCACTGTCAGACTGTCAGTACCAATATCAGAATTCAAAAGTCGTTCCGCACTGCAACCACAAGACAAAGCTTCTGAGATAGATAATTGGATGAAAGATGCCACAGCAGATAAAGAATATGTGGACACAGACTTTCATTTTACTTAAGTGACAAGCTAATTTAATAGATTTAATATGAAGACTGAAAATAAAATGACATACTTTTCTAACATTAAATGAGGAAAGTAAACACATATAACCCCATTTTACAGATGAAAAAGTAATCTTGTCATTACAATGTATTTATTTGTTGCATAGCTGAAAAAATAAGACCAATTATTAGGAAAATATTCCTAGCTTCTAGACTTATAGCATATTGCTTTAAAGATAAATAAATGTGCATGTTTTATGTTAAAAAATTTATTCCTACAAGTAAGTCAATATACCTATTGAAATCCTTAATATGAAAATTCACTTTGCAAAATTTTGAGATCTCATTAGCAATTTTCCCTCAATTTTTTTCCCTGAAAATGTATTATTTCTTTTGTTAGTTTACTTCTGTGCTTTCAATTCTCAGTCTTAAAGTTGTGACTTAACTACATGGTCTCTGATGCCAGACTGCTTGGTTTAAATCCCAGCTGTACCACCCACTAGCTGTGTGATGCCAGGCAGATTACTTACCTCTCTTTGGGCTTGTTTTCTCATCTATGCAATAGAGATAATAATGGAATGTACCGTAAAGAATTGTGGGGAATTGCTGTGAATCATTTCATACATATGAAGCAATTAGAATGGGGCCTGACATACACTAAGCACTTAATAAAATCAGCTTTTATTATTAGCCTTTGCCCTTAAAATGTCAACTTCTTCCAATAAATGCTAATAGGTGTTATTGTGTGTGTGTTTGCAAATGTGTGTACATGCATTTTTTGGTGTGTGTTGTGATATATTGGGCAGGGGGACCCATGCAAACTGCAGACATTTAGAGGGTGATAAGATCTGTTCCATAATCCGTGCTTTCTGTTTTCAGTTTTAAATCATAATGTCCCTAATAAAAGTAACTTACCTGGTTTTCATGATGGGGTAATTATTAGTATACCCACCCCAAAAGAAGTGCCTATTTGTGTCATCCTCATTAATGTTATTGTCATGCCAGCCCCACCTCTTTTTGGTGTCTATATTCCAGAAGAAATATCCCAGTCCTTTTCACTGAGAGCTGTAGTTCACTCATCTCACTTCTGAAGGGTGCTGTCCAGAACTGAAGTCCAGGTCTGGTCTGACCACTGCACAACCTCATGGGGCTATTTTGTGCCCTGTTCTAGGCACCAGTATCCCATGCCACTTGCATGCTGATCATGTTTTTGGTTTATGTTTCACTGTTAATTAACTAAATCCCTTGGGTCTTTTGTCACATTGAAACTGTTAGCCAATTATGACATGCCACCCATCCCTAGTTCATCTTTTCTAATGTAAAGAATTCAAATGGAAGAAACAATTTAACAGGCATTATAAGTTGGTAACATTTTAAAAGGTATAATGTCTAATTTTTGAACGTGAAAAGTGAAATTAGTGATACACTAATTCTGTATTACTTAAAGCAACACCAGTTGCTGTAATAAACCACCAAAAAAATATGCAATGATGGGAAGATGAAAAAATTTTATTTCTTATTCATGTAAGGTCCCTTCTCTAACTGATGATTCAGGTCTCAGGATCATTCAGTCTTGTAGCTTTATCATTTTTAACTTGAGATTTTCAAAATTACTCCAAGGTGAGAGAGGAAAGTGCATGGAAAATCACACACGGGACACTCCCATCTCTTTCATTCATTTTCCAACGCCTTTAACTTAGTCACAGAGCTGCCTCTAGCTGCAAAGAAATGTAGTCTAGCTGTGTGCCCAGGAAGAAAAGGAAATGGACGTATTTTGCAGCAGTCAGTCTCAGTCAGTCTCTGTCATACATAAGCTGTTTGTGAGACTATAATTGAATTTATGCTGGGTAGTACTAAATACTATGTTGATGGAAACTTAATGACATGAAGCTATATTCATTTTTAGATTAAATAAGCATGTTACAAACTAGATTAACATCATAACTCAATTTCATTTAAAAATATTTTCACATATATATGTACTAATTGTACATGAAGCATGTATACATATGTGTATGTATTATGAAGATATTCAAATCTATACATGTGATATAAAGACTAGAAGCTTATGGCAGGATTAAAGATGATATTTCATTTTTTATTTTTGCTTTGTCAATTTCTGATCTGTCAACATAAGTATATATGCTTCTAAAATAAAATTATACTTGTAAATGTAAATAGTATTTAGCTTGATCTCTTCAATTGTACCATTTTAATTTAGGTCATTTGTTCCATTTGTCAAAATATTTTTCTCTTTTGACTTGTCATCCCACATATTTGTATGTTCTTCTAGCTTTGTTCTATCTGGAGTACTCAAAGTGTGCCATACATTGCGTGTAAGTCACTGATTAAAACATTGAAAGGACCAGGGCCTCTTTGTCACGATACTAAGACCTTTTATCTTTCCATCTCTGGGTCCCTAGTGCCCACCTCAGAGCTTGGTACATGCTATGTACTCAGTTAACATTTATTTAAATAAATGAATAAATGTTACTGATAGTAATTCATTAATCAGTACTATTTATCTATTTGTGTTCATTCAATCCACACAAATAGACATGGTTTAACTTACGATTTTTCAATATTAAGATGGTGTAAAAGCAAATGCATTCAGTATGCTCCTAAGCCTATGATGGTTCAGATAAGCCCATTGTAAGTTGATTTAGGATATCTTGAATTTATGATGAGTTTATCGGGACTGCATAATAAATCGGGGAACCTCTGTATACATATTTGCAGTTTCCTAAACTTTGTTTCTCCACTTTGTCCTAATTTGCAACATGTTATCAGTGATAATAAAAGTTAACATGTATTCTCCTAATTTTGTGCCAGACGCTATTCTAAGTTCTTTATAGGAAGATTCATCTAATCTTCCCAACAAACCCATGACATAGGTTCTATTATTTTTTTCATTTTTATATTAAAAGGTACAGAGATGTTAGGTGATTTGCCCAAAGTCACACAGCAAATGGCAAAACCAGACAGTCTAGCTCCAGAATCTATTATTTGAATTCATCATCTTCTATCTCCTTAATCCTCCATGAGGCTCTTAATTGTTTTATACAAGTTTTTTCAAAATTTTCACATTATGTGGCCGTCTACTACAAGTTGGTCTGTTGGATTTGTGTACACAGTCACACAAGTAGGAAGTGAAAGAACTGAAATATACTGTTGTCCTTTTACTACAATACTTATGTGCTAACAGAAATTCCATTAGTGGTGCATAGCTTATTCATGATGAACCTCTGCTGACTCCTAATGACCATTGCTTTCTTTTCTAAATGTTTTATTTTATTTTATTTCATTTTGTCTATTTGTTTTGAGACAGGATCTCACTCTGTCATGCAGGCTGGAGTGCAGTGGCGCAATCACAGCTCACTGTAACCTCAAGCTCCTGGGCTCCAGCAATCCTCCCGCCTCAACCTCCTGAGTAGCTAAGACTGTAGACATGTGCCACCACGTCCAGCTAATTTTGTTTTTGTTTTTGTTTTTTTTGTAGAGACAGGGTCTCACTCTTTTCCCAGACTGATCTCCAAGTCCTCCACTTAAGCAATCCTCTGCTCAAAGTGCCTCAGCCTCCCAAAGCAGCGGGGTTATAGGCATGAGCCACCGTGCCAGTCTCTAAATGTTTTTTAAACCAATTTCATAATAAATCCTAGAATTTTAAAATGTATGAAAATCAAGCTTCCCACTGTCTAATTTTACCCCCTCTAAATTTTTTTGACAACATTTAGCTGTTTTGAGCTTCCTCGCATCCCTTCCAATGAGAATTGCACAGAGGTTACTAGTGCTTTTTCATGCCTACAGCTGAAACATCCTCTAGTGCTGTGGGGAAAAAAGTCTTTCTAGGCTGAGAGACTGGCACTTCTTTTTACAGCATCTCGGCACTTACTTGGCTATCTATTCACCTATCTTAGGTTTCAGTTCCTTCAACCATGTTTAGTCTTTCCCAGTTTAAAAGTCATTCTCTTTGATGGAAAGTAGGAGTAAAATAGAAGTGCATTCATTTTCTCTCATTTGTTAACTTTACATTGTCTATTGCATGAGGTGGACTGATTCCTTCTTGTTCTTCTTGCCCCAGATATATGTTAAAAGGCCATTTCTATTATTGTTAGCATTGCACTATTATTATTAGCATGAGCATTTTTGAAAGTCTCTTTACCTCTGGTTTTATATTTTCTTGAGGCAATCCTTAGTTCTTCATACAACTTTTCTGGAATGCATTTGTGTGTGTGTGTGTGTGTGTACATGCCTCTTATTCCATCTTTTATTGCTATCATTTAAAGTCCAAGTTTGTCAGAGATAGCCATAATGAGTCAGGCAAACAAATGTCCATTTTAAAGAGCTTTCCTCTGTTTTATAACTCAATGAACGTAACTAATTATTTAGGAAAGATGGTTTGCAATATCCTTTACAGATGATACAGTATTTACATAGGAAAGAACCTATTGCTTTGCTCAATCAAAAATCTAGCTACTTTGGCCATTTCTCAGTTAATGCCTCATTATATTATTTACAGTTGAGACCTATGTTGAAATGTATTTCAGTGGTCTAGGAATACTTTCATATTCGTCAATGCTCTTTTGGATTTTCTCAGTGTTTGGGTTTGTTTTGTCATTTTTGATCAACCAATTTATTATTTTAGCTTTTAGTACAAAATATACTTCTAGCTAGATAATCCATTTATCATTAAAATATCTGCAAGGAAAAAAGTTTATTATGATGAATCTGTCACTGTCTAGGGCCTAACCTCTTCTATTTTCTCTGAAATAATTATTTTGCAATACAATTTTGATAGCTAAGAGTTTAGGGGAAATGAAACCATTGTGTTGTAGCAAAACAGATGGTAACTAATGTATTATCAGGGAACAGAATCAGATTTTGGGGGGATACTTCTCCATTTCTCTAATACTGAGATTATTTGTATTTGTGATTTTATAGTTAGAATTTATTTGATTTAGAATTTTCTAGCATTATTGAATTATATTTCTCTAAATAAATGCTGGCCAGGAAACTATTGCTATAGTTTGATCTAAACAATGTAACTTTACCCAGTATTTTTCTCAGTATTTTGACCTTTAAGAAAACATCATGGTAAAGTCTCTTCATGTTTCTATCACTAGTACTTCTCAAAGTGATTCATGTTGGTTGAACAGTCTCCATCAGTACGAATTAGGACTTGTTCATGACAAGTAACCAAAATCTTAGCAAACAAAGGAAATATTTGGCTCCCTAACTAGAAAGAAGAGGAGCGAGGTTAGTATCAGGTATGCTTGGCTCTGATATCAGCATCAAGGGCTCATTTTCTCTTTCCATGGCCTGGCTCCACTTCCCTACTCAGGCTCCATTTTCAATCAGGCTTTCTCAGGTGGCATGGAAGATGGCTCCTGGTACTCTTACAGCTTACGATGAGAGAGAGAAAGAGAGAGATAGAGAGAGAGAGAGACCGACCCTCTTTTTCCAAGTCAGAGAAGATATTGGTTAGTTCTGCCTGGGTGACTTGCCCATCCTTGATCCAATTTTTGTACTACGGGGGGATGCAGCACTCTTCTTAGCTAGACTGAATCATCACCTTACCCATGTGGCCAGCGGTTAAAGCACTAGTGACAGCCCAACTCAAAGTACATGGTATAGAAATTTGTTAATTGCATATAAAGAACAGTAGGGTGCTACCACCAAAAGAAAGGAGAAATAATGCCGTCACATGCTAAGATAAAAGATATCTCCTTGACTTGCGCTGACTCTTTAATCTTCTGGTTGAGAGTATAGCACAGCAAGTTCAGGTGCCTTGCTTTATCAGAATGCGGTTTCCAAGTAAATTAAATTAAGTTGTTTACATCCCTACTATGAGGTAAGCATTGTGCTAAAACAATGGCTTATCCAAAATACAAGTTTCCTATATCCTATACACTGTTTTTAAACAGTTTGAGTATTATAATCTATATTAGGAAGTATCATTAATCTCCTGCTTAGCCAAATAATTCTTATGAGTGTCTTACTTATTGCTGTGTAACAAACTCTCTTAAAACATAGTGGGTTATTTAGCTCACAAATCTGCAAATTGTGTAGGAGTCTGTGACAGTACCTTACCTCTGCTCCATTTGTCAACATCTTGGGCAGTTTGAAGGATGGGTAATAGAATCATCCTAAGGCTTATTTCTCACTCACGTGTCTAGTGGTTGATACTAGTCATTGAACAAGACTTTAGTTTTGGCTGTTGCCTGGAATATTTGCATGTGACCTCTCCATGTGGTCTGGGCTTCCTCTCAATATGGTGGCTGGGCTCCAATGGTGAACATCCAAGAAAAAGAGCCAGGTGAAAGCTATGTTACTTTTCATAACTTAGCCTTGGAAGTCACTCAGGATCACTTCTGCTACATTGTATCATTAAAACACCTACAAAGAGTCATTCAATTAGAAGGGGAAGGGAGATAGAATCCAATTCTTTGCTGAGAGGATTGTAAGGTTCTGTAAGAACATGTGAGAAAGATCATGTGAAACTGGACATATTTCTGTGGCCATTTTCAGAAAATGCAATCTGCTGCACTGATACCCCTAAGAATGATAATGTAACTTGCTTGCACTTCTTTGTCCTTTATCTTCTTCCAAGGGCTATTTATCACTCTCTGCAGTACCTTCTGCATCATGGATCTAATTTTTCTCCAATAAATGTGAAACATATATTTACTGTTGTAAAACACAAGGAAAATACAAATATGAGAAAGACTGAATAGCTAACTTCAGAGAGTTTACCTGTGCCTGACCTCCTATATCAGAGGAAGAGGTATTCAATGAGAAATTTCTTCTAATTATAATATCATCATTAGAATGAAGACCATATTTTTGCCTTCTTAAAGACAGCAGTTTATATTTCTTTATTCACTGTATCCTATGCATTGAAATTTAAGTGCATAAATACAAATGACTTGTTTCAAATTTTCTTTTCTACTTTTTTTCTAAGGAAATACTTCTTTACATTTTTATGTCTATCACACAAGTTGTCTATGGCATAGAAATTCATACTTTTATTCAAATCACTCTTCAAGTCGAAATTCTTCTAGATAAATAAGTCACTCAGTCTTTCTTATTTTCTCATCTGTAAACATTGCCATTTTTGCTCTACAAATTCATCCCTTCTGTAAATATATCTTTCTTAACAAACAACATTTGTCTACATTTGTCAACATCATCCTGTTCCTATGCTGGTTAAGCTAAAGTATTAATAATGAACAACTCTGCTTTCTCTGTTTTCTCCATATTAAGAATTTCAGAAGACTGGGTGACCAATTGCGCTGACTCAGAAATAAAGATTTTCACTATGTGGCAGGTGCCATGCTCTATCAAAAAGGTATACAATATCCTGATGATACCAGAAACATTTTCATATATGTCAGATTTTAATAGGTATTATAAAAAATCATTTTTAAAGTCCTGGTTTATTTGATGGCACAGGGTGGAATGTTTCACAGAGCCATATGCAGCTCTTTCTTTGAAGCCTCTTTTCCAGATTTTTCTCCCACCTGTTATGCTGCGTCTTCAAAATCCTGCTTATTTCTATACTTCTACTTCTTCCTTCAAGGGTCACAGGAGGGTCACTGAACACACCTTCATACTTAGCAGTCTGTAATTTTATACATAATTTAGTACAATTATCAAGGTCACCCCCCTTCAGCCCTTTTAAAGTTACCCCCTCTGGGTAGACACAGTCTTGCAAGGGTAAAGGCATGGAGAGGTGCACACAGATTGAATTTCAGCCCTCACTACCCTTGTCAGGCCAGCTAGAAGGGGCAACCCTGCGTCTCTGGTGACTCCTGCAGGGCTAGAACCCTGTGAGCATTTCAGAGCCATGAAGTGTGCCAGATCCAGTCTGTAGACAAGGACGGCTATAGTCTTTGTTCTAAAGAATGTGTTTTAGGAAATCATTTATGTCTTTCTCTCTAAACCCCGAGCCAGCACAATATGCAAAACTATCAGCTGAAGGGAAATCATATTTTTGAAACTACGTTTATTATGAAAACCGAACCAAACCAAACAAAAATCCCTCACATCAATAGAGGTTGGAGCCAGAGTGCAGCCTTTGGGTGCCAGATGTTGGTGAATTCTGACTGGTCAGCTTGCCTCTTTGGAACGGGGAACACACAAACCTGCTGTTTGGGTTAAAGGGATCCATTCCTAAGCAGATAATGGGCCAGAAAGCAGAGAAGGAAAAGTACTGACAATTGAGCAAATCAAAGAGTGCAATTCTCAGAAGCTTAGGGGAAAACTTATAAGCAGGTAGTTTATTTTATGTCATTGTAGACAAACATGGACAGTGTTAATCTGATAAATAAATAAATAAATATACAAGATAGTACAACCAAAGCCCCTCACCAAACTGCAGAATGTAATATTTGATGTATTTGGAAAGGGGGTGAGGGATGAGCTATTTTGCCAATAAAATTCAATTTGGGAAACTATCTCTTGTTAATCTATAAAAGGTCCAATTCTCTACTAATGACCTCATTTCTGCATTTTATGCTAGTTTTGTGCAGTACCAGCCACCAAAGAATTCAATGCTGCATAATCTAGTTTGAAAATAAAAAAAGACCTATAACTTTATTTTAGAGTTACAAATAACAGTAAAGAAATCATAGTAGCTACTATTTGAATGTTTACCATGAGCTGCACATTGCACATTACATTTGTTATTTCATTTAATTTTTACAACAAACTTATAGATAATTTCCAATTTCAGATCAGTAAACCACAGCTTAGTGAGTCTAAGAAATTTGCCCAGGGTCACTCGGCTGGTAAGTGAACTGGGATTACAACTCAATTTGGTCTAACACCAAAACCCATGCTCTTTGCTTCTCAATGGACTCCCTTACTGCATTGAGATTCTTTAGTACCAATCCATGTGATTTGGTTTTAATATTTTTGCAGTCTTACTCAGTTTGGATAATTTGCAGGTCAAATTACCTACTGATGTTAGCTAGCTGATTGAAGAGTTTGAACTCAGTAGGGTATAAATTATTTGCTTCCTTTTCATCATTGCTTTCACTTGTACTCTGTGGAATTGCCCTGTCCTGTGTTTTTAATGAATTTCTTGGGCAGATTTCCTAACTTTCTGGTCATTCTTGGTTATTAAAATTTAATCCAGTCTACTTTATACATTTCCTGTTCAATGCAGAGTTTTCCTCTCCCCCATGCTGATCAAGTTTGTCATTAGAGGATAGGATTCTGGAGGGGCAGTTCTGTTTTACTATTTCTCCGCCTCCTCCCCCAGCTGGCCCACAAAGTCTTTTTTTGGGCCCAGCTCCTACACAGTTGGTAGCTGAAAGCTACATCATCGGTATGGAGGTTTCCTCTGCCTGGCTCTGCCTCCCTCAGGTTCTGCTTAGGGCTAATGTGATGTATAACTTCTTTAGATCATCCAGCACTTTTCATCACTGAAAACTCCCTCTAAAAGCCATTTTCTCCTTTTGGTCCCTGCCAGCAATTCCATGTGGTTTACTGCCATAACGGTGAGAGGGCAACTCCTGTTGCTCTCTGGGCCCCACCACATGCATCAAGGGCCTCCTGCCTTCCTACACTGTGTTGCAGTTCCCTCTCCTCCTATGGAAACACTATCAGCATCTCTCCTACTTTTAGGACTATCCAGACAGGGAACATATGTTACTTCCTCAGTCATCTCTCTCCATGCTCGGCTCCCTTCTAATGGAGTCAAGACCTCAGAAATACAAACATGCAGACAAGGACCAAGGCACAGTACCACCTTCTAGAATTTTCTACTTCACTTGCTCTTTGTGGAAGATAATGTACCAATAAAGAGGAGGAGAGAGAAGAGGGCAAGAAAAAGCTTCTCAGCTAAACTCTGTGCTCACTTCCCTCGCTCGTCACTCTGAGAACTCTCTCTGTGTCTGGAAGGTGGTAGGTGGGAGGGAATTATGATTATGTTAGTGGGCTGGTTCTTTTGCATCTTCTGTGAGTTGTGAGGAAGGTTCTGGCTCCAGCTTTCAGTAGCTTAGTAATAGTTTTTAAAATATGTGTGACTTAAATTCTCCTCTATTCAACTTTGGGGCAATTCAGCTTTGGAGCAACCACAATTTCAACAGAGGAGAAAAAAAAATCAGATTCAACAATGTATTAAGACATAGAAAAAGTAATTGAGAGTGGGAGTGGGTGTAATTTTTTTCATCAATAAATATTTTATGTTTTAAAGAAACTAAAAAATTATTCTAGAAGTGCTAAGTAAAAGTGCTCACATGTGTAATAATATATCCATCTTAAGTATCTTAATTTACATTTTTGAATCTCAACAATTCTGTAATGGGGATGAAGTATCATTATCACCATTTTACAGATGAGAACACAGAGGCTTATACTGGTTAGCAATTTTTCTAAAGTCTCACTCTTAAACTGGCAGTGCTGGATGTGTGTGTGTGTGTGTGTGTGTGTGTGTTTTATTATACTTTAAGTTCTGGGATACGTGTGCAGAATGTGTAGGTTTGTTACATAGGTATACATGTGCCATGGTGGTTTGTTGCACCCATCAACCCGTCATCTAGGTTTTATGCCCCACATGCATTAGGTATTTGTCCTAATGCTATCCATCACCTTGCCCCCGTGACAGACCCCAATGTGTGATCTTCCCCTCCCTGTGTCCATGTGTTCTTATTGTTCAGCTCCCACTTATGAGTGAGAACATGTGGTTTGGTTTTGTGTTCCTGTGTTAGTTTGCTGAGAATGATGATTTCCAGCTTCATCTATGTCCCTGCAAAGGACATGAACTCGTTCTTTTTTATGGCTGCATAGTATTCCCTGGTGTATATGTTCATCATTTTCTTTATCCAGCACTGGATATTTGACTCAAAGCATTGCTCAGTCTTTATGTACTTAGGAGGGTTTCCTAGAGCATGGGCCCCCAACCCCTAGGCCATGGACAGTGGCCTGTTAGGAGCTGGGCCACATAGCAGGAGGAGAGCAGCCGCAAAAGAGTGAAGTTTCATCTGTATTTACAGCTGCTTCCCATTGCTGGAATTACTGCCTGAGTCTGGCATTAGATTCTCATAGAAGGGTTAACCCCGTTGTGAACTGCCCATGCAAAGAAATCTAGGTTGCACACTCCTTATGAGAATCTAAATGCCTGATGATCTGTCACTGTCTCCCGTCACCCCCAGTTAGGACTGTCTAGTTGCAGAAAACCAAGCTCAGGGCTCCCACTGATTCTACATTACGGTGAGTCCTATAATTATTTCATTACATATACAATGTAATAATAAAAACAAAGTGCACAGCAAATGTAGTGCACTTAATCATCCTAAAACCATCCCCCCACCCCCAGGTCCATGGAAAAATTGTCTTCCACAAAACCGGTCACTGATGCCAAAAAGGCTGGGGACCAATGTCCTAGAGGAATAACCTGAGAATTGGACTCATGTGCTGGAGAATTAAGTTGTGCTCTTGGGAGAAATTTGTACTGGAATGAGGGAAGCGAAACAGAAAAGGGGAAGAAGTTCAACAAGGAGGTGGTTTCTGGAGAAACCTAGACTCAGCCTGAGCCCAAAGGGAGCACTACAGTGTAAGTTGCACCGTAGAGTTTGCTGGCCCTTGATGTAAGGAGCTGAATTTTTCTGCCCCTTACCACTCAGTCACTGGCCAACTGTTACCCTGTAGAGAGTGGAGTGGGGGATGTAGTAACTCCCTGGTACCTCAGAGTGAATAAGGGCACCAACAGAGCTGGCTACAATACTACTCCTCTGCCTTTCACCATGTTAGTACTTAATGGAGACATATCAGATAACCAAGGAGAAGATTAAGGGAGATGTCTTAGAATAAAATTCAAAAGGTCAAGAAAAATGGCAGTATTGTTATATTGCCCTTTGTTTGAATAAATACATTTACTCTAGCTTTACCTGGTATTTTCAGTATAGATAAACCGATCATTAAAATCTGTTATTTCTTAGAAAGACTTTTTGAAACACAACTCAACTAGATTACAATGAATGTGTTTGTTCAAGGAAAACACCCAATTTCATGACTTTCTCTTCTAAATTAGGCAAAGAAGAGTTCAAACGCAAAGCAAATTATGAGAATCAAGGCTATGTCTTTAATGAAAAGGCAATTTTGGCTCAATAGGGTGAAATTACATGGTAAGTTTGAATGAAAATTTATTATTCTTTGCTTTAAATATATTCTATTCACACACCTTAGCCATTATCGCTAGGTATTTTTAATAGACAAAAAATTAATATGATCAACCTTCTTTAAGACAATTATTCATGTTTATTTAAGGCACCTAACCAAGTCCCATTACTTTAACTTGAATTCATGATAAATAATGTTTTCAACTACTTCATTCAAACAATCATTGTAGTATAATTGTATGACAACATTAATTTTTAACACATATTGATACCAGGTCATGTGGCAGGTAATATTCAAAATGCTGAATCTGTCATAATTTATTTGATCTTTATAACAGTCACAGAGAATGGGTACTGTTATCATGTCTCTTCTACAGATGAAGAAACTGAGGCAGATTCAACAACTTACCCAATGTCATATGGTTGGTGGGTGAAGGAGCTAATATTTGAACTTAGGCAGCATGGTTCTAGGGCCCTGCACTGAGTATAAAAGATACTGAAATACAGGTTATTGATATTCATAAATTTTGGTGTTTATTTTTGCCATATGCTGTTTTGACTCTGTAGATTTTACAAATTAAATATTTAGAGAAAATCAATAATACAGTTGACAAAAACAAAACATAGAGGATCAATAAGACAATAGACAAGGACAAGGTACATGGTGATTATAAAAAATGAATGATTTTATTATGTAATTATATTTAATCTTAGATGTTTATAATTCAAATTACATTGCTCTGTATTTTTGTTTTTATAATTTTCTACAGTTTATGAAAAGTTATCAGAGCATGAATTTTTAATTGTTTGATTATAAAATATACCCTTATTCTTTCCTATGTTTCCCAAATAGTTCCTAGATCCTACATCTGCCCTTCCTTACAAACCACACATGTGCACATACACACACATAATTATGTACATGTATGCAATTACAAGTTAACAATGAAGCCTTAGGGGAATATCTGACTTGGGATGAAGTGGAAAATGGTTAATTCACCCCATCCTGACCTCAGCTCAACAGTTTCCTGTAATGTATTAGATGTCTTTTGGTGTTATATTTTAAACTATATTGTAACAATCCATCCATCCCTTTTCCTTCCCTCCCTTCCTCCCTCCCTCCCTCCCTCCCTCCCTCCCTTCCTTCCTTCCTCCCTCTCTCCCTCTCTTCTTTTTTCCTTCCTTCTTCACTACTTAATGAGCTCATGCTCTACAAATACATGTAAGACCAGGGCATATGAATTATACTCCGGGCTCCTAAGGAATATACAGCCTAACACCTGGAGGGCTTTAGGTGTTTGGGCCTTGAAGGGTTCCTGGCTGCAACTGATTTGTGTGAAACTGGGGCAAAGCACTTTTGTTTTCTTTTTTGGAGACTGAAGTGTTTGGATGGCTTCTAAAGTCTCCTGAAGTTTTGAAAACAAAAATAATTTCTCATAATCTAAGAATAAACAGAGAATGAGAAATGTCAGCAAAGTAAGTGTGTAAGTATAAGTCATGATTAATAAAATGGTTAATAAACTAGTTTTCCTATTAATGTAGGAGATTAAGCCAAATGCAATAGGTACTATCAGGAAATTTGAAATGAAGACCCATAGTGAATGTGAGAAGGTGGATATATTGAGAATGGACAGTAGAGATTTGCCTGAAATATATTTCTTTGAACTCTATTCCTGGATTATTATAAACCCTATCCTAGTTTCCCACAGGTCCAATTTCACATGCAAGTCAACCCTATTCTTAGTTTATCCTTTTGCCATATTATTCTAACACACACAAAAAAGACGTTCATAGATTATTTATAATATTATAGCTTTGCAGAAATGTTTTCAAACATCTTTGGAGTACCTTATTCTGTAAATATTATTGTAAATATTTTCCATATAAAAGTTAATTTTGAAACATATCTCTTATTATGTAATTACAACTACTTTTATAACAAAGTTTACATTGATTGTGGAATGTATTGCTACTTTCTTCCCATAAAGCATATCAAGTAAAAATACAGACTTTTTTGTATTACCAAATTTCATTGACAAATACAAGATTTTTTGTAAGTGGCACTGACATGCTATATATTCATTTATAAGTGAGACTTGTATTCCACATATACATAATATAAAAAGTTAGGAATATGTTTTAATCATTTAATGACAAACTCTCCTAAAAGGTCTTTTTTTTTTTTTGAGGCAAACTCTGGCTCTGTCTCCCAGGCTAGAGTGCAGTGGTGCGAGCTTGGCTCACTGCAAGTTCCGCCTCCTAGGTTCACGCCATTCTCCTGCCTCAGCCTCCCGAGTAGCTGGGACTACAGGCACCCGCCACCACGCCCAGCTACTTTTTTGTATTTTTAGTACAGACAGGGTTTCACCGTGTTAGCCAGGATGGTCTTGATCTCCTGACCTCGTGATCCACCTGCCTTGGCCTCCCAAAGTGCTAGGATTATAGGCGTGAGCCACGGCGCCCGGCCCTAAAAGGTATTTTTACCAGTCAAGAAAATATTTATATTGCACAAGGTATTTTTATTAGTTTTAGCACAGCTTATTTCTTCACAGTGTGTTTTAGGGTTTATATACAACTTGAATTGTAATGTCCTCACCTGAAATTTCATACATTGTTAGCCAGCTCTCAAATCAGGGGATATTTAAGGGATCAATTGCATTTGCTTTTTTGCCAAAGCAAATAATGCCAAGGTCTCAGTTTATTAATGATGAAAGAGACTAGAAAGCCAGAACATGGATATTTGTAATAATGTTTCACAATATTGATTTTTGTTAAATTGTATCATATGGTGTAGCATATATTTAGTTTGAAAATGAAAATGAATTGAGATTCTTTTCATGACGAGGATAGAAAAAAGATTTTAAAGAAAAAAAAAAAAAGGAAGATTCTTCAGGATTTCTGAGACCAGTCAGGATCTGGGTCCATCTATGAATGAGCATCACTTTTCTGTCAGGAGTAATGATTGAGCTGCATTTCTGCAAGGACTTATAAAAATCGACATCAATGTTTCGAACTCAAAAGTGAGGTTAGAGTTATTGGTGACTCCTTGATTTTTTTTTAATGGTGTTGCAGTTTTTTCAATTCATTTTACATTTCCAACTCTGTGTCTTCCCGGGCACTGAGGCCTGTGCTGCAACTCTGCATCCAGACATATTCTAGGCTATTATCATTTGCCAGGGTTGCCTCTCACACAAGAAGAGAAACTCATGTGTTAAGTTCCCTCACATTAGACTATATGGATCTGATTCCTCATAAAACAAAAATGATGAACTTGGAATGGTGATACCCACTGACTAATATGAAATATTAGTATCTTTCAGGTTCCCTTCCAGAGAGACGATTTTGAGGCTGTCATTTTATTCTAGTCTACTAAATGTACAAGATTTTGTAATAAGAACCAGGAGTGGTGGCAGAGAGGAACCAGAGATGAGTCATTAGAAGATTGGAAGGGTTTCATAGGGATCTAACCCAATCCTAATTTTAGAGGGTTAAGCACAGGAATAAATGATATCTTTTATTTACCTTAGCATTTCCTTACTTTGAAAATCTTGTTTCCTAATAGATCATTCTCTTGTCAGTAAATTACTGCTTGAGAGTTGAATGTAATTTAAACAGCATTTTCATGGCACTTTGGAAATAAGGAATGATAATTTTAAATCCTTTAGAAATGAAACTAGCTTGTTATATTTTGATCCCTCTGAAAGAGACATAAAGAGAGATTTATTAACATCAATTTTCCACTTTTGATGCCCTCTGTAGGAGGTGCTAGTAAAATTCAGATATGTTCCCAATGCCTCAATTTCAGTGTCCTACTGAATGACTTACTTAGATGGAAGTGATAGAACTGTCCTTCCTCATCATGTGATAAGTGAGATTATTGAGGATTTATGCTAAATAGAGCCCTTGATTATAAAGAGAGCATTTTAAACTCTTTTTAAAGTTTCCTGCTCATATGCAACCATGCTACTGAGGTTCCCTGACATTTCTGGTATGGCCAAGAACGTACCTATTGGCCACTCAGGAAAGATACTTTCTTTCAGAAGGCCCTTTTTAAAGTGGTAGGCTGTGTTGCTCCTGGCTACCTTTAATTGCTCAAATACCTTCTATATCTTGACATTGATGTTGTCCTCAGAATCCAGATGGCATGGAACACATTTTCTGTACATCTAAGATCAAATACGCAGTTAAAATTTTTTTTTCAGAATAGACCATATTGTCCAACTTATTAAATTCATTAATTTCAATAATACATTGGCTACTAGGAATATTACACATTTTGCATCTGAGAAAAATTTGTTAGTATTAATAAGTTTATAAGCAATTCATCACCTACTCAGATGGTATAATGTAGCAATTTATTGTATACTATATGAATTTTGTCAACAGGGAATCCCCTGATAAAAAAATAGCTTAATATTAATTACTAGCACCATCTGTGCAAAACAATAGATAAACCAATATTTTAAAATACAATGACTTCATGCATGTCAGTTATCTTCAACATTAAATGCTACAGTTTTGTTGATGCAGTTTACCTGTCTATTAATTTAAATAATGCATGTCCTTACAGAGGTTAAAACCATGAATAAATGAATTAAAATTAAATATAATGAAACATTTAAATAGGTGTAACATGAATGTGATTCATTCTTCAGAAATATATCCTGTATGCATGTATTTATATACACATCACTGTACCATCTGCTAGGTTTTTACAGGTTGAGTATGAATTTTCTTTCCACACCTGAAAGGCATATTGTGAATTCCTTGTAGTGAAGAGATTATTCAGTTGAAAAGGTTGAGACAATTGGTGTAACTAATGCCTGGCAGTGGTCAGACTCAAGGAGTACCTTCAAAAGACAGGGGCAGGGGTCATCATAAGAAAGATCATTTTCTATTTAAATTTTGAGCTCTCAAGCTAACATTTTGCTAATTATGACAACGGATGCTGCTCCAAGCACCAAGGGACCCCCTTTCATCCGTCCTTTTAAACTGCCGTAACCTGCCACCTGGTATGGTCTTTTTATATCCACTTTATGTTCTGGCTTCAATAAATATTTATTGAAAAAATTAATGAAATATTCTGGAAAAGGGAATGGTGAGCAAAGAGGCTTTTCTTAGCTGTCAGTACAAGTCATCCCTGTAGTTCGCTTATTTAGACAGTTTAGTACCTCACAATGCCAAAATTCTCATACTAACCAAGGCATAGAATTAAGAGCCTCAGAGTACACAAGGCATGGCTGGTAATCATTATTGCTAGAAAACATATGGACAACCAGTAGACTTTTCATTTAGGGAGTCTCTTGGGAGATAGTAACCAATTAATTCAAACTTTTCATTAAATGACACTGAGCAATGCAAATCAAACTCCCTTAGTTTACCGTGTTCTGTTGCAGCTAGGAAGAAATCCTCAGGTCTGTAGGCTCCACCAACTTCTCAGATAGTAAAATTCTCTGTGGAGAGGGGAGGATATTGACATTCCACTATGAGTATTTAGCTCTAACTGAAAATTGTCATTTATTGTTTAAAGCTGTATCTTGTATGTGTGTTTCTTTAGACATTGTTTTGGGATGAGCTTTGGTGGTGGCTTCACTACACAGTGCAGTGTTTTTAGAACACAGGTACCATACTCCTGGGTGATCTGACTCAAAAACTGATTTTCAATTTCATAATTGTGTGACCTTAGACATAATTTTCAAATTACTTAACTTCAATTTCTAACATGTAGTCATCCTTATACAATGGAAATAGGACTGCTTACCTCTCATTAATTATATGCTAATATAGAATGAGATAATATTGTGACATCATTAATTATTTATTGCTTGTTGAGGTAAAGAAAGTAGAAGATTAAAAAGGATATTGGCCTTTTAAAAAGTGTGTGAATGGACAATCACAGAATAAACATTAATGTAAATATAGATGCAGTTTCCCAAAGTCATTAGTAGTAAGCAAAAGTAAAATTAGAGACCACAGGATAATTTTTCTCCCCAAATTGTGGTGAGAGGTGACAATGTGCTAGCAGCCCTCACCCTCAGTACCTCCTCAGCCTCGGCGTCCACTCTGGTGGCGCTTGAGAAGCCCTTCAGCCCGCCAAGGCACCGTGGGAGCCCCTCTCTGGGCTGGCTGAGGCTGGAGCTGCCTCCCTCTGCTTGCGGGGAGGTGTCGAAGGAGAGGCGCGGGTGGGAACAGGGGCTGTGCGCGGCGCTCACGGGCCAGTGCGAGTTCCAGTGGGCACGGGTGCGGGCGCAGGAGCCGGCGTGGGCTCGGCGGGCCCCCGCACACTGAGCAGCTGACTGGCTCCGCCAGCCCAGGGCAGTGAGGGGCTTAGCACCTAGGCCAGCAGCTGTGGAGGTTGCGCCAGGTCCCCCAGCAGTACTAGCCTGTCAGCGCTGCACTCAAATTCTCATAGGGCCTTACTGCCTCCCCGCCGTCAGGCCTGGGGACCTGCAGCCCGCCACGTCTGAGCTTCCACCTCTGCTGCTGGGCTCCCGCGTGGCCCAAGCCTCCCCGAACCGCCCCCTGCTCTGTGGCGCCTAGTCCCACCAACAACCCAAGGGCTGACGAGTGCAGGCGCCCCTCGGGACTGGCAGGCAGGCTCCACCTGCAGCCCCCCTGAAGGGGGGATCCACTAGGTTGAAGCCCGCTGGGCTCCTGAGCCGGATGCGGACTTGGAGAAACTTTTATATCTAAGCCAGAGGATTGTATGTGCCACCAATCCAGCACTCTGTATCTATTTAATTCTGGTGAGGACTGTCGAGGAACCTTTTATTGTCTAGCTAGAGGAGCGATAAATACACCAATCAGCACTCTGTGTCTTAGCACCATTTTTTTTATGCTCAGTTGTAAATTACACCAATCAGTTACTCTGTGTCTAGCTCAGGTTTGTTAAATATACCAATTGGTACTCTGTATCTACTAACCTGTATCTCGCTAACCTAGTGGGGACTTGGAGAACTTCTGTCTGCACATGTGTCCTAAGGCAGCAATCAGCACTCTGTGTCTAGCTCAGGGTTTGTAAATACACCAATCAGTACTCTGTTTCCAGCTTAAGGTTTGTGAATACACCAATTGGTACTCTGTAGCTAGCTAACTCTGTATGTAGCTAACTTAGTGGGGACTTGGAGAACTTTTCTCTCTAGCACTCTGTGTCTAGCTCAAGGATTGTAAATGCACCAATCAGCATCTGTCTAGCTCAAGGATTGTAGACGCACCAATCAGCACTCTGTCAAAACGGACCAATCAGCTCTCTGTAAAATAGACCAATGAGCTCTCTGTAAAATGGATGTGGGTGGGGTCAGATAAGGGAATAAAAGCAGGCTACCCCAGCCAGCAGTGGCAGTCCACTGAGGTCCCCTTCCAACAGTGTGGAAGCTTTGTTCTTTAGCTCTTTGCAATAGATCTTGCTGCTGCTCACTCTTTGGGTCCATGCTGCCTTTATGAGCTGTAACACTCACTGTGAAGGTCTGCAGCTTCATTCCTGAAGCCAGTGAGAGGACGAACCCACCAGGAAGAATGAACAACTCTAGATGTGCTGCCTTTAAGAGCTGTAACACTCACTTGGAAGATCTGCAGCTTCACTCCTGACAGCGAGGCCACGAACCCACCAGAAGGAAGAAGTTCCATACACATCTGAACATCTGAAGGAACAAACTCCAGACACACCGTCTTTAAGAACTCTAACACTCACAGCGAGGGTCCGCAGCTTCATTCTTGAAGTGAGTGAGACCAAGAACCCACCAATTCCGGACACAGTAGTATATGGTATAGCCAAAGGTATGAGGCAGTAGGCACCCTCAGGCACCATGAGAAGGCAGGTGTAATGACTTGTCTTTTGGGGGAGAGAAATTTAAAAGCACTTCAAAACTGTAAATTGTAAAAGCATAGTTTTTTTTTGACCCAGAAATTTTACTTGTAGAAATCTAAGGTGATTTTTAGCCTCATGTGGAACAAATGTAGATGTCCCCTTAACCTCTCAAACCCTCAGAAAAACATGATAAAAAACCATGCTAGTACAAAGTAACAAATACATAATAATCAAGTTCAAAAAGACATACACAAACACACAGACATACACATGCACATAAGTGAAATAAGATAGCCTCAATTTCCAAAATTAGAAAGAGAACTAAAAATCCAGCATGAAAAGTGGATAATGGCCCATGTGAATTTTGATCTGGGAGCATTGAGGTTTTTGTTCTCACTGATGCACAGACGACTAAACTTCTGGTTAGATGAGACAATGGGCTGGAACAAAGATTATGATATAACACTTCCAGCTGAAAAGGGGAGCCCTAGGAAAAGTGGATAAGAAAAACTCTTATCCATTTTATCCTTTCAAAGTGTCCAAAGAACTCTGTCTTTTCAGTGTAATCAGAAAAAGAAAGAAAGAAGTAAAAGAACAGAAAAAACTCTAATATAAGGGCTTGGAGGTAGAATCTACAGTATCAGCCATCTATATTTTAAATCCTGCCTCCATTGATGGAGATTTAAAACCTGAAAATGTTTTAAAAAAACCTAAAATGATTTAAAAAACCTAAAATGTTTTCAAGTTTCACTTATCCTTAATCAATAAACTTGCTTTTCTTCTTATAAAATTTATAGCCATATAACCAATTATATCTCTTATTTTGGGGGAGAAATAAAGATGAAGGCAAGAGATACCATTTCCACTAAATTGTAACAGTTGTATGGAATTTCATGACCAGGTTAAAAATCTAACCAGTCTGGCTCCAGAGACTTTTACCTAAATCATTTATGAAAACAACGCAGGCTGAGTTAGCAGATGCAACAAAAATTATAGTAGTCTCAAAACCAGGAGAAAACTAAACAATTTAAAAGAGATTATTATTTTAAATATTTTTAAATGATTGAAGATATACAAGAGGGCATAGAAATATTAACAAAAGAATGTGATACCACAAAAAATACTAGATAGACTTGAAAGAAATGAGGTAGAACATCTGCAAGCAAAAAAATATAAAATTAAAATAGAAAATGCAATGAACTGCTTAAATAATAGGTAGACACAGCTAAAAAGGGGTTGAGAAAATGGGGAGATAGATCTCAGAAAAAGCCCTAAAATGCAACCAAGAGCAGTAAGAGGTTGGATACGTGAAAAACACTTAAGTGGACAATCAAATGGAAATATTGAGCATTCATCTAAGTTTATGTGTGTAAGAATAGAGAGGGAAGAAATATCTTTGGGAAAAAAATAGCAGCAAATATCCAGAACTGAAAAAGACATGATTATTCAGATTGAGTTCTGGGTAAGAGAAATAGAGCAGAAGTCTTCTTCACTGAGGGAGTTCTCTTGACTTACTGAGTGACTCAGCTAATCAATGGGTTTTCTCCATTCTCTCTTGCCAGTTCTTATAGTGTGCTCCACACTTACAACTAGGCAGTGACTATATGGTACATCAGTGCACTCTTGCTCCCACCAGTTGAATTCTGTTTTTTTAATTTAATTTAATTTATTTATTTTTTGAGATGGAGTCTCGCTCTGTTGCCCAGGCTGGAGTGCAGTGGTGCAGTCTCGGCTCACTGCAACCTCCACCTCCCAGGTTCATGCCATTCTCCTGCCTCAGCCTCCTGAGTAGCTGGGACTACAGGTGCCCCCCACCATGCCTGGCTAATTTTTTTTTTTGTATTTTTAATAAAGACAGGGTTTCACCGTGGTAGCCAGGATGGTCTCGATCTCCTGACCTCGTGATCTGCCCGCCTCGACCTCCCAAAGTTCTGGGATTACAGGCGTGAGCCACCGCGCTTGGCCTTGAGTTCTATTTTTTAAAATTCTGTTTTGTTTTGTCTCTGTTAAGATGAGTTGCACATGTTATTTTTATTATCCAGACCAATAAAATATCAACATAAAACAAAAAGGTTTTGTCAAGTAAAGCTAAATTGAATGTTTTGGGAGAATTCCATAAAGGTATGCCACTTAAATAAATTAGCTCTAAAATTGGGTTTTGGAAGGAAGTCAAAAGTCATAAATATCCGGAATATGGTGAACACAACTGCTTCCTACAATGTCTTTTAGTTTCTTGCATTCACTGTAGAGAAACTGGAATTGGAAATTGTAGAGAATGCATAATGCACGTAGTTCATGAAGGAAAGATAACATAAAAATGAGACGAGTAGGCCTGTCTCAAAGGAAGGCACTTGTCTATTTTAAAACGTTTTCCAACAGTATAAATTAAACGCTTAAGATAGCTGGAGTGTAATGGCACAATCTCCACCCACTGCAACCTCTGCCTCCCAGGTTCAAGAGATTCTCATGCCTCAGCCTCCCAAATAGCTGGGATTACAGGCATACACCACCACGTTCAGCTAGCTTTTCATATTTTTAGTGGAGATGAAGTTTCACCGTGTTGGCCAGGCTGGTCTCGAACTTCTGACCTCAGGTGATCCACCAGCCTCGGCCTCCCAAAGTGCTGGGAGTACAGGTGTTAGCCACCAAGGCAGGCCTAATTGTTGTTTTAAATGATTCCCACCTTTTTTAAAATTTCCATTTCTCCAGTGAGCTAATGCTATAATAAGAGATCTTCCTCTTAAAAACAAGAACTACAGGATATCAAAGTCAGGAACAAAAAGGAAATTACTTACCAAGAGGGAAAAAAAAATAGCAGAGTTCAAATCAGCAACTGTATCTATGATTCCACTGCCAAATCTAAGGTCATGATTTCCCCTATACTTTCTTCTAGGAGTTATAATTTTTAGCCCTTGTATTTAGGTTGTTGTACCAGCACCATTTGTTGAAGACTGTTCTTTCTCCATTGAATGGATGTGGCAACCTTGTCAATTATCAATGGGTCATAGATTTATAGGTTGATTCCTGGACTTTCAATTCTTCTTTCTAAATTTATTTTTTATTTCAATAGGTTTTTAGGGAGAAGGTGGTGTTTACTATATGAATAAGTTCTTTAATGATGATTTCTAAGATTTTGGTGCACCCATCACCCAGGCAGTGTACACCATATCCAACATGTAGTCTTTTGTCTCTCGCCCGCCTCCCACCCTTTCCTCCTAAGTCCCCAAAGTCCAATGCCTCATTCTTATGTCTTTGTGCTGTACTCTCAATTCTATTCCATTGTTTTATATGTCTGTTCTTATGCCAGTATCACACTGCTTTGGTTACTGTAACTTTGTAGTAAGTTTTAAAATTGCAAAGTGTGAGTTCTCCAACTTTGCTTTTCATTTTTTAATATTGTTTTTGCTATCGAGGGCTCCTTGCAAATTCCATATGAATTTGAGAGTCAATTTTTCCATTTCCGCAAAAAAGGCTATTGCAATTTCAATAAAAATTGCCCTAAATTTGTAGTCACCTGAGGTACATACTAATATCTTAACAACATTAAGTCTTTCAGTTCATGGACACAGGATATCTTTCCATTATTTTAGGTCTTCTTTAATTTATTTCAGCAATGTGTTATGGTTTTCATTGTACAAGTCTTTCACCTCCTTAGCTAAACTTATTCCCTGATATTTCATTCTTTTAGATACTATTGTAAATAATTTTTTTTTGTTTTCTTTGTTGAGTGCTCATTGCAAGTATATAAAAATGCGACTGATTTGTGTCTATTGATCTTGTACCCTATAACTTTCCTGCATTTGTTTATTAGCTGTAGTAGCTTCTGGTGGATTATTTGGGATATTCTTTTTGTAGGATTATACTATCTGTAAATAGAAATATTTTACTTCTTTTTTAAAATATCTGGATGCCATTTACTTCTTTTTCTTGTCAAATTGCTCTGGCTAGAACTTCCAGTGCAATGTTAAATAGTAGTGGTGAAAGAAGCCATCCTTATCTTGTTCTTGATCTTAGGAAGAAAGCTTTCAGTCTTTCATCATTGAATCTTTCATTATGTTAGCTGCAGGGTTTTCATAAATGCCCTTTATTATGTCGATGCACTGACTTATAAAAATATAACACTATTCGGGTATTTTTAAAAATAGAAGAAAAGGTCAGAAAACTCAGATATTTCAGGAAATTGAAATTAAATTATTCCAGGATCCTAAGATTTTTCTGAAGGAGATAGACAACTGATCAACACTTGTAGACTTTGTTATGTATTCTTTTAGTGCTTAATTTAAGTGTTTAACATACTCACTTGACTTATCAGAGTCTATATAAATAAGAAGGAAAATGCAGGAAATAGAAAATAAACATGATTACTCGGATCAAAAGAATTTTTACAAAGAGAAATTCTAAGATTTGCTTTTTAAAAATTCAATAGCATGTAACTGAATAGTATACAATTATGAAAGGGACATCTGGAATATATTAAGAAAACGTGAGTTAAACAGATGAAAAAAATATACTAGGAAAATAACAGAAAAAAAGTTGTCCTACAGTTTTAATAACAGGCACAATGGGCCTTATGGAATTTTAGTCTACCTGATATTGGAAGGATGCAGCTCCCAGAGTCAATGACAGCAGGAAGAGGACCACTGGGAACACCAGGAAAAAAGGAAGCTCAGAAGGAATTCAGGAAGCAGGAAACATTGCAACACGCTTGGGCAGGAATAGCCTGGTCAGTATGTTGCCACAGCTGCTGCTGCTGTCATCACCTCTGTTACTGCTGCTACTGTGAGGATTCTGGCCTTCAAAATTTCTAGATGTCTTGTTTCACTCACGTACAGTTCAGAGTCTTGGGAGCACTCTATGAGGGACTAGTAGGAAGGCTTGGATTCTGTGGTGGAGGCAGGCAGTAGGAATTGGTCTCTAGCCAACATGATCAATTGTGGAAAGCAGAAATTCACCAAAAAGAAACTGGGGAGACTTTATGAAGAATAATATATGAGAATTTTTTAAAGTGTCTGGAAAGAGATGAGAATTAGAAGCAATTAATAATATAGAAGAAAAAGGATGGACCAATCAGAATTTTTTAAATTCTATATATTTATGTAGATTTTACATATTTTATGATAAAATTGCACTCATGCATGGCTTCTGTATTTTAAAAAACAGGTCCTAAATCATATTTAAAAAATAACTTTTGCCTTTAAGAGTTGGAAGTATCTACTCACAGCACTTTTAAACTTTCATGGGAATAATTGATGAAAATCCTGCTTCAGCAAAATTCAAGGAAGAAGAAATCTTCCTGGGACTGTACAAATTTCACTATTGGCTAATCTACTTTTTTTTTTTTTCCTTGAAATGCATTGGCTTCATCTACCTTTAGAAGTTCCTTCTGTTGAAAACTCTAGATGATTTTTTTTTCCTCCCTCTGAAGGCAACTAGATACTTTGTAGTCAAATAATTTGTCAGAAAAATTGCTGAATCTGGAGATTTTGCTGTAGTAAAAATGTGGCCACTGCCTTCTCAGAGTAGCTCACCATTTGGGATTATATATGAAAACCCATGTAAAATAAAAACTGTCAAAATGACAAAAAAATTATGTCATGCTTGAATGATCATTTTTCTGTGGAAATTTAGTTTTATATGTGTATAGGGGTGTTGTCTGTGTCTATGTCTGAGCAAGTAGGAGCAGGGAGAGAGAGAGAAACAGACAAAGAGACAAAGACAAACAGAATGACTCACTTCAACTCTGTAAGGCCGATGTAGCTATTTGTATTTCAGGATAAACAATCTGGAGTATTAAATGGACTTCAATATGTACCTTTACTAATAATACTTATCTAACACTCTATCTGAAGTTAATTGTCTATGACATAAATCAGGAGAGTCACATTTTGGAGGTTTCTTCTGTGATACTTGTGGATCCATTCACTGGTATTTGATTCATTCATTTATCCCTTTAGCAAACCTCCTTTAAGTGTCTCTTGTGTGGTAGTTTTTTGTTTTCTTTTATGAGTTTTGTTTTCTTTTAGACAAAGTCTCGCTCTGTCACCCAGGCTGGAGTGCAGTGGTGCGATCTTGGCTCACTGCAACTTCCGCATCCTGGATTCAAGCGATTCTCCTGCCTCAACCTTCCAAGTAGTTGGGACTACAGGCACAGGTATGTGCCTCCACACCCAGCTAATTTTTTTTTATTTTTAGTAGAGACAGGGTTTCACTGTGTTAACCAGGATGGTCTTGATCTCCTGACCTCGTGATTCACCCGCCTCAGCCTCCCAAAGTGCTGGGATTACAGGCGTGAGCTACCACACCCAGCCGTGTGGTAGTTTTTATACTAGACAATAAGGACCACAGTGAGTCAAACACAGGATGAGGAGAGACACACAAGAAGCCAGGCAATCAATATAGGACAATGTGATCTGTGCTAGGATGTCCAGAAAACGTTGGGGGCTCAGAAAGAAGACAATTACTAGATGAGTGAAGATTTGGTAAAGGAACATGTTAGGTTATGTCAAGAAATAAGCGAATGGAGTCTAAAGGATAAAAACTCTAGTAGAAAAAGTAAAGAAATTTTAAGTAACATTAATTGATAGAGTATGATCTCTGGGAGATTCTGGGGCAATGAGGCAGAGTATTTTAGGAATATCATTATTTCTAGTGGGTAGGACAGATTTCTGCTTGTAGCATGTGTGATTCTGGGTTGATGAGAGGGGAGCTGTAGTGGCCATCAGCTGTTTTCACTGCCCGGTGTCTATTAACCTTCTTTCAGGGAACATTAACCTGAACCCCATTCCATTTGGGGAATTAGCTCCTTCCCCACTTCTGGTCCCTTTGGCTTTGTAGACTCTGACACACATCTTGTACAAACATGTACATAGACACATACATGCACACTCACACTCTCAGCCTTCCTGAGGGGAGCACAGGATCTTGGACCAACCACTACTGTTCCTGCTTTCAGCTGTCGTAATTGGTCCAGACATGGTGTGTGACTTAATCAGAACTAAAGTAGAACTTATTTGGTGATTTCCAGGGAAGAGGCATTCACTTTTTTCTGTTAGGCCTGAAGCCTGGAGAATGCTGGGGCTGGAGCTCCAAACAACCCCTTACTATCACGTGGCACTTGAAACTGAAGCCAGTATGACAGAAGGCATAGTAAAGAGATGGAGAGAAACCAACTCCTAATTATATTTTCTGGACCCTGAATCCAGTCTTGTCATTTTATGTGAGCCAATAAATTCCCTTTTTTGCCTGAGTTTAGTTGTATTTTCTTTCACTTATAGCTAAGAATACAATTGATGCAGCCCCCAAAGAGGAAACAGTAGGGTGGAGAATGGAAGAGAGCAAGCTAATATTTATTAAGCAACTATTTTGTCCCCACCATGTAAAGCTAAGTACTGCTACTTTTTGTTTTTCAATGAAGTTCACAATATTCCAGCAAACTAAATGACAGAACCCATCTTAACCCAAAGGTCTGCCTAATTCCAAATTCTATTCCTTTTACATAACACTGTGGTATCGGTTTGGGCTTTACTCCAGGCCAGCATTTCCAAAACTGTGTTTCAGGGAATGCTAGTGTTCTTTGAGATGTTAATAAATGTTATGTGGGGAACAATTCTATTTTTGTCTTACAAAGCCTTAATATAGAAGAAAATATCAAACATATTTATGTATTGATGTTTTTGCTTCATATGTCTGAAGTGAATCAAATGGTTTGATGAGACATCACTCACAGAATGAATTATGGATGGCTAAAAGTTATACATTGGTGCACAGGCAATGTTTTCAAAATACGCAGTTGATATGGTTTGGCTCTGTGTCCCCACCCAAATCTTACCTTGAATTGTAATAATTCCCACGTGTCAAGGCTGGACCAGGTGCAGATAATGAATCATGGAGGCAGTTTCCCCCATCCTGTTCTCATGATAGTGAGTGAGTTCTCATGAGCGCTGATGGTTTTACAAGGGGATTCCCCCTTTGTTCAGCGCTCATTCTTTCTCCTGCCACCCTGTGAAGAGGTGCCTTCCACCATGATTGTAAGTCTCCTGAGGATTCTGCAGCTTGAGAACAAAGTAACACAACAATGTACTGATTTATAACTTTTATATCTTTATTTGAGGACTTAAGTTTGTGCTTCCAGCTTGTTCTGGGGATCTTATTCTATGTATTGCTATTAGAGGTTTATACCACACGTGGCTATGTGGCTGTCAAAGGGAAGTTTTGAATAAAAAAACAAACTCTAATTGTTCTCAAATAAAACAATAAAGAAAACCAGAATTATTCTAAGTGAATGTGATTAATGGCAACTATAAACTCGCCCTAAAAATTGTGAGGTGAACTTTTAAGAAGAAATAATTACATATTTTGGAAACTGCCATTTTTAAGCGTTAAAACACTAAATTTGTGTTATTCTCTTTGCTACAATTTACTTTGGAATAATGAGAATTTTGGAATATCCTGGAAGTTAGACAGAATATTGGAATATATTTGATGCTGTGCTGAAAATGGAGATCTGACTCAGGAATATTCTTACTATGTGGTAACTGCATGAGAAAAGACACAGAAATGCTGTTCTGTTACAAAGGATGCATAATTTTATGCCATGTTATGTTATAAAAATGTATAAATATGGTTTACTTCATATAGATATTTTAATTCTCTTTGTTCTTAATTTTTAAAAATAATTTAGTATCTTTAAAGGCACTTCAGTTATAAAATTTTGAAGACATACAAATAATTTATATTTCTTACAGAAATTATTTCACCTGAGACCCTTTTGGTTGTCTTTTACAATGTAAGGGAGACTTTTATTTTTTGTATCTATTATTCGTTTTGCAAGTGGAAGGAATTGCATGATGATTTCTCTGCCCTTAAAAATGTGAGGAGGTTGTGTAGGAGGCTCCTTATTCTACTGCCACATCTCTGGACAGTCACTGCCCTGCCCTCTATCAAAGGGACTTATGAGAATCTTGTGCTGTGGACAGCTTGGATACTTTCCTCACAGGCTCAGTTGAAAGACAATGGAATACAGTCTTGTCTGCTGGATGATCAATGTGAAATGGGTTGCTTCTCTCTGAGAGGTTCTAGACAGGGCAGGTTTCATGAACTTGCCACCTCCGCATTTCATGTAATGCTGAGCTGCTACTGTCTTGAGATTCTTAATAATTTTGAACATGGTTCTCTGCATTTTCATCTTGCACTGTGCCCCATAAATTATATAGCTGTTCCCGCTTATAGGAGCTGAGTGCATATAGTAAATAAAGTGGACAAAAAATTGTTGTTTTCATGAGGTTTACATTCTATTATAGGAGAGAGAAAATAAACAGCATAAAGAAGTATGAAATTTAGAAGTTTTTAAATAGGAGATTAAAACGTGTGCATATATATGGGTAGAGTTTGAAATTTTAGACAGAGTGACTAAGAAGTCTTTAATGAGAATGTGATATTTGAATAATGACCTGAGGAAAATGAAGGAGTAAATCACACTAAGACATGATAGAAAAGTCTTCCAGGCAAAGGGACCAGCTTGTGCAAAGCCTGAGGGAAGAGGGTACGTAGAACAGTAAGCTGGCCAAGGTAACTGGAGAAGATAAATGAGCAGAAGAGTAGTTGAAGATGAGGTCAGAGAAGGTAATAAAAACTCTGAATTTATTCGAAGTGTAATGGTAAGCCACAGGATGGTTTGGGCAGAAGAATGACATAATCCAAAAGAATCACAGTGGCTGCTGTGTTGAGAATAGACTGAGGGAACAGAACTGACTGGATAAGAATAGCTAATGGCATCGCAGTGAAGACGATGTAAGGTTTCTACTCAATAGAAACTACACAGTCTGTGGCTCATACGCTCCTAGATGCTGTTGAATCATGAATCTTGCTCTAGTGGGTGCTAGAGTAGAGGTAGATTTTTCTAGATTTTGACTTGACTTCTGTCTTCTGGTTTAGTCATCTTATCTCAGGCCCCTTGACCTTTCTCCTTCTATAAAACCTCTCTATATCTTAACACTCCAACTGGGATTCCTTTCCAGTCAGTGGGCAGAGAGAAGTTAGGTCCTACCAAGGTTACACATCCAAACAGTCTCCTACTCGAAAGTGAGCTGGCTACTTAACTCAAGCCTCACTAGTGAAAGCTAGGAACAGAGCTGTGGGAAAAAAAATAGGTCAATGAGGGCTGGGCATGGTGGCTCATGTCTGTAATCCCAGCACTTTGGGAGGCCAAGGCAAGTGGATCTTCTGAGGTCAGGAGTTTGAGACCAGCCTGGCGAACATGGTGAAACTCTGTCTTTACTAAAAGTATAAAAATTAGCTGGGTGTGGTACCTGTAATCCCAGCTACTCGGGAGACTGAGGCATGGCCATGTTTCCTGTTATGTGGGAATGTACAACCTATTAGCAGGATACCACAGGAAGGGCATATGCATACATGATTCCAATGGGCTGGGAGTTCATGAAAAGATCCCATCTCTTCCCCTTTATATTTTCTGATCACCATTGTTTTCTGTACATTTCTTTCTTTTTTTTTTTTTTCTTCTTTTGAGACGGAGTTTCACTCTTATTGCCCAGGCTGGAGTGCAATGGAGCAATCGTCGCTCACTGCAACCTCTGCCTCCCAGGTTCAAGCGATTCTCCTACCTCAGCCTCCCAAGTAGCTGGGATTATAGGCATACAAGTTCATGTGTCTTTTTGGTAAAACAATTTGTTTTCTTTTGGATATATACTCAATTATGGTTTTAATGGTAGTTTTGTTTTCTGAAAAATCTCCAAACTTATTTCTTGGAGAAAAAAAGAACTCTCCAAACTGGTTTCCACAGTGATTGGACTAATTTACATTCTCATAAACAGTGTATAAGTATTCCTCTTTTTCCACAACCTTGCCAGCACCTGTTATTTTCTGCCTTTTTAATAACTATTATGACTGGTGTGAGATGAAATCTCATTTATGGTTTTGATTAGCAATTATCTGGTGATTAATGATGTGGGGCATTTTTTTGTGTTTTTTGGCCACTTGTATGTCTTCTTTTGAGAAGTGTGTTCATGTTGCTCTCGTTTTTCAGTGGGATTGTTGTTGTTGTTGTTGAGTTGTTTAAGTTCCTTATAGATTCTGGTTGTTAGACCTTTGTTGGATGCATAGCTTATGAATATTTTCTTCTATTCTGTGAATTATCTGTTTACTCTGTTGATAGTTTATTTTGCTGTGCAGAAGCCCCTTGGTTTAATTAGGTCCCACTTGTCCATTTTTTGTTTTGTTGAAATTGACTTTGAGAACTTAGTCATACATTCTTTCCCGAGGTCGATGTCCAGAAAGGTGTTTACTAGATTTTCTTCTAGGATTCTTATAGTTCGGGGTCTTACCATTAGGACTGTAATCCATCTGAAGTTAATTTTTGTATACGGTGACAGGTAAGGGTCCAGTTTCATACTTCTGCATGTAGTTAGCCAACTATCTCAGGACTTTTTATTGAAAAGAGAGTCCTTTCCTCATTGTTTATTTTTGTCAAATATGTCAGAGATCAGATGGTCATAGGTGTGTGGCTTTACTTCTGAGTTCTCTATTGTTTTCCATTGGTCTACATGTATGTTTCTGTAACAGTACCATGCTGTTTTGGTTACCATAGGCATATAGTATAGTTTGAAGTCAGGTAATGTGATGCCTTCTGTTTTTTTTTTTTTTTTTTTTTTCTTTTGCTTAGGATTGCTTTGGCTATTCAGGCAATTTTTTGTTCCATATGAATTTTAGAATAGTTTTTTCTACGTGTAGAAAAATAACATTGATAGTTTTATAGGAATAATGTTGAATCTCTAGATTGCTTTAGTATAACCATTTTAATGATATTGACTCTTCCTATACATGACTATTGAAAGTTTTTCTGTTTGTTTCTGTTGTCTGTGATTCCTTTTAGCAGTGTCCTGTAGTTCTCCTTGTAAAGCTCTTTCACCTCCTTGGTTGACTGTATTTCTAGGTATTTTATTATTTTGTGGCTACTATAAATGGGATTGCATTGTTGATTTGACTCTCAGCTTGGTTTTTGGTGTATAGAAATGCTACTAATGTTTGTAAATTGATTTTGTATCTTGAAACTTTGCTGAAATCATTTATTAGTTCCAGGAGCCTTTTGGTGGAGTCTTTAGTATTTTCTATGCATGGAATCATATTGTCTGCAAAGAGAAATCATTTAAATTATTCTTTTACTATTCATATGATTTTGTTTCTTTCTCCTGGGTGATTACACTGGCTTGCACTTTCAGTGCTATGTTAAATAGAAATGGTAGGAGTGGGCATCTTTGTCTTGTTCTAGTTCTCAGGAGAAATCCCTTCAGTTTTTGCCCATTCAGTATGCTGTTGGCTGTAGGTTTGCGATAGATGGTTCTTATTATTTTAATAAGATGGTAAGATGGCTCTTATTTTCTTCTTATTTTAATAAGATAGTAAGATGGCTCTTATTAACTTATTATATTCCTTTGATGCCTAGTTTCTTGTGGGTTTTTTTTTCTTTTTTTTTTTCTTTTTTTCTTTTTTTCTTTTTTATTATACTTTAAGTTCTAGGGTACATGTGCATAACGTGCAGGTTTGTTACATATGTATAATTGTGCCATGTTGGTGTGCTGCACCCATCAACTCGTCAGCACCCATCAATTCATCATTTATATCATGTATAACTCCCCAATGGAATCCCTCCCTCCTCCCCGCTCCCCATGATAGGCCCCGGTGTGTGATGTTCCCCTTCCCGAGTCCAAGTGATCTCATTGTTCAGTTCCCACCTATGAGTGAGAACATGCGGTGTTTGGTTTTCTCTTCTTGTGATAGTTTGCTAAGAATGATGGTTTCCAGCTGCATCCATGTCCCTACAAAGGACGCAAACTCATCCTTTTTTATGGCTGCATAGTATTCCATGGTGTATATGTGCCACATTTTCTTAATCCAGTCTGTCACAGATGGACATTTGGGTTGATTCCAAGTCTTTGCTATTGTGAATAGTGCCGCAATAAACACAC
>NW_016808026.1:1928189-1951484 GCF_001698545.2 Rhinopithecus bieti
ACTGGAGCTGTTCCTATTCGGCCATCTTGCTCCGCCCCTCTTGTGGGTTTTATCATGAAGAGATGTTGGATTTTATCAAAAGCTTTTCCTTGTCTATTGGGATGATAATATTGTTTTGTTTTAATTTTTTTATGTGGTGAATCACATTTATTGATTTGCAAATATTGAATCAACCTAGCATCCCAGGAATGTAGCCTACTTGATCATAGTGAATTAACTTTTTAATATGTTGTTGGATTCAATTTGCTAGTATTTTGTTTAGGATTTTTGTGGCAATGTTCGTCAGGGATATTGGCTTGCAGTTTTAATTTTTTGTTGTGCTTTGCCAGGTTTTGTTATCAGTGTGATGGTAGCTTTGTAGAATGAGTTATGGAAGAGTCCTTCCTCCTCAGTTTTTGGAATAGTTTCAGTAGAATTGGTACCAGCTCTTCTTTGTATGGCTGTTAGAATTCGGCTGTGAATCCATTTGATGAAGGGTATTTTTGATTGGTGGATTTTTTATCACTACTTCAATTTTTGAACTTGATATTGGTATGTGATATAGTTTAAATATTTGTCTTAGCCTAAATTTCATGTTGAATTCTAATCCCTAGTGTTGGAAGTGGGGCCAGATTGGAGGTGTGTGGATTATGGAGGGACATCTTTTATGAATGGCTTGTGCCATCCCGTTGGCGATAAGTGAGCTATTGTTCTCAGTCCACATAAGATCTGGTCATTCAAAAGTGTGTGACACCTCCCACCTGTTCACTCTTTTTTGATCCTGCTCTGGCAATGTGACATGCTTGCTTCGCGTTTGCCTTCTGCCATGATTGTAAGCTTCTTGAGACTTCCCTAGAAGCTGAGCAAATGCCAGCACTATGTTTCCTGTAAAGCCTGCAGAACCATGAGTCAATTAAACCTCTTTTCTTTATAAATTACACAGTCTCAGGTATTTCTTTATAGCAATACAAAAACAGCCTAACACGTTCTGTTTAGCGTTTCCATTTTTTCCTGATTCAATCTTGGGAGATTGTGTGTTTCTAGGAATTTATCCATTTCCTCTAGATTTTCTAGTTTCTGTGCATAGAGGTGTTCATAATAATCTTGAGCGTCTTTTTTTATTTTTATAAGATTGGTTGCATGTCATCTTTGTCATTTCTGATTATGCCTTTTTGGATCTTCTCTCTTTTTCCCCCCCTACTGGTCTACTGATCTTGTTTATCCTTTCGAATAACAAACTTTTGGTTTTGTTAATTCTTTGTATGGATTTTTGGATCTCAGTTTCGTTCTGTTCTACTCTGATATTATTTATTTTCTTCTGCTAGCTTTGGGTTAGGTCTGTTCTTGTATTTTTATTTCCTCTAGGTGTGATGTGAAATCGTTAATTTAAGATCTTTCTAACTTTCTAACGTATGCATTTAGTGGTATAAGCTTTCCTTTTAACACTGCTTTTGCTACATCCCAGAGATTTTGGTACATCGTGTCTCCTTATTCATTTATTTCAATGAATTTGATAATTTCTGACCTAATTTCATTGTTTACTCAAAAGCCATTCAGGAGCAAATTGTTTAACTTCTATGTAGTTGTATAATTTTGAGGGATCTTCTTCGTATTGGTTTCCATTTTATTCCACTGTGGTCCAAGAGCATGGCTGGCATTATTTCAGTTTTTTTGAATTTATTGAGACTTGCTTTATCACCAAGCATGTGTTTGATCTTGTTACTCTGTGTGCAAATTAGAAGAATATAATACTATGGTTGATGGGTGCAGTATTCTTTAGATATTTATTAGGATCAATTGGTCAAGTGTCCAATTTAAATCCAGAATTTGTTTGTTTTCTGCCTTGATGATCTAGCTAATACTGTCAGGGGAGTGTTGAAGCCCTCCACTGTTATTTTGCAGATGTCTAAGCCTTTTTGTAGGCCTGGAAATACTTATTTTATCAATCTGGATGCTCCAATTTGGGTACATATGTATTTGGGATACTTAAGCCTTCTTGTTGAATTGAATACTTTATCATTATGTAACACCCATCTTTGTCTTTTTTACTGTAGGTAGTTTAAAGTCTGTTTTATCTTATATAGGAATCATAAAGCTTGCTCTTTATTTGTTGTTTGTTTTCTGTTTGCATGATAGATCTTTCTCTAATGCTTTACTTTGAACCTGTGGGTATCATTACATGTGAGAGTGGTCTACTGAAGACAGTAAGTGGATGAGCCTTTTTTTTTTTTAATCCAGCTTGCCACTCTGTGCCTTTTAAGTGAGGC
The DNA here is from genome assembly GCF_001698545.2 of Rhinopithecus bieti. Taxonomy (NCBI): domain Eukaryota; kingdom Metazoa; phylum Chordata; class Mammalia; order Primates; family Cercopithecidae; genus Rhinopithecus; species Rhinopithecus bieti. The sequence goes on from NW_016808026.1 coordinate 1,930,436, forward strand.
ATTTAAACCATTTACATTCAAGATTATATTGATATGTGAAGTTTTGATTCCATTGTTAAGTAGTTGGATGGCTATTTGCAGTTTTTATTGTGTAGTTGCTTTATAGAATCTGTGGGTTAGGTACTTAAGTTTTGTTTTGTTTCCAAGCTTAGAATTCCCTTAAGTATCTCTTATAAGGCTGATCTAGTGGTAACAAATTCCCTTAGCACATGCTTGTATGAAAAATATTTTATTTCTCCTTCACTTATGAAGCTTAGTTTGGCAGGATACGAAATACATGGTTGGAATTTCTTCTCCTTAATAATGCTAAAAATAGGCTCCTAATCTCTCCCAGCTTGTGAGATTTCTGCTTAGAAGTCTGCTATTAGACTGATGGGGTTCCCTTTGTATATTACTTGATTTTTATCTCTGTCTATGAGATTTTTTTCTTTAGCATTGACCTTGGAAAGTCTGGTGACTCTTTCTTAATGATGTTTGTTTTGTGTAGTATCTTGCAGGTTTTCTCAGGAATTCTTTTTCTGGATGTTAATCTCTCTAGCAAGATGAGGAAAATTTTCTTGAATTACTGCCATATGTTTCCAGCTTGTTTACTTTTTCTCCTTTTCTCTCAGAAATGCCAATAATTCACAGATTAGGTAACTTTACAAAATCTCATATTTCTTGAAGAGTTTTCTTCACTTCTAAAATTCTTTTCTTAAATTTTTGTCTGACAGGATTAGTTCAAAGGACTGGTCTTCAAGCTATGAAATTATTTCCTCTGCTTGGCCCAGTCTATTAATAAAGCTTTCAAGTATATTTTGATATTCCTTAAGTGAGTTTTTTAATTCTAGAAACTGTAATTGATTACATTTTAGGATGTTTATCTCCTCCTTTATATCCTGGATTGCTTTAGAAGTTTCTTTGTGTTGATTTTCAACTTTGTCTTGGATCTCTTTGAGCTTCCTTGTAATCCATACTTAGAATTCTTTATGTATCAGTTCTGAGTTTCCATCTTCCTTAGGGACAACTGCTGGAGAGCAAATGTGATCTTTTGGTGGTGACACAACATTCAGGTTTTTCATGATGCCAGAATTCTTGTGCAGGTTCCCTCTCATCTGGAGATGCTAGCACTTCCAATTTTGTATGCATTTTTTGGCATGATAGATTTTCTTTTCCTTCTTTCCATATAATATTATTATTTGTTTATTCTTTCCTTTTTCCTTTCTTCCCTCCCTAGAGGGTGTGAACTTAGAAGATGCTGGGTAGGGTGTTTTGGCTTTGCTTCTATAGCCCTGTGCACTTCTGATGGCAACTTTTATATTGGGCTGTGCAGTGTGACCTATAAACCAGCAGATGACACTTATAGGGAGAGCTGGCTACAGTCAATGTGGCTGGCTATGTACTTTTTACCAGGAGAAGCTCTCTGTTACCTCAGGCAATGGGCTTATTTGTGGAGTTCACAGTGGTCTTATCTCCCTGATCAGTTCTGGGGGAGCAGGGACCAAGATTAGCAGGTAGATCTGCCTCCATGTGCTTCTCCAATGGCAGGGAGAAGTACTAGCACTAAGGGAGAATCCAGTGGGTGGCTACCAAGTGCCCCGAGGTGTGCCTAGACATGGAGCTGGTAAACCTCAGCTCCAAGTTCTCTGCATGGGGATGAGGGGCATCCCAACTTTTAATCCATGAGAGTGGGTGCACCAGATACCTGGACATATGCCTGGGTGTGTAGCAGAGAGGGCCGCCTTTCACCAGAATCTTTGCACAGGAAGGGTGGGGCAGTACAGGCTGCTGTTCCAGGCAAGTGGCTACCCTCCATGCCTGAAGATCTGCCTCAGTCTACAGCAGAGAGGACTGCCCTGCACCCAGATCTTTGCACAAAAAAGGCAGTTTTTCTCAGGCTGCTCAGTTGGGTGAGGTGGGACTCCAGATGCCTAGAGATTTGCATGCACGTGGAGCAAAGAAAGACTTAATGCACCACAATCTAGGCCCAGGAAGGGCAGGGAAGCTCACACTGCTAAACTAGGTGAATGGGCACTCTAAATTCCTGGATATCTTCCTGGGCACGGAGTGGAGAATGCCCCACTGCACCTTGATCTATGTTCATGAAGGGTGGGACAGCTCATGCTAATGATTCAGGCAATCAGGTGCTCTAAATTCTAAATGCCTGGACATATGCCGGGGGGTGGAGTGGAGATGGCCCCATTTCACCATGATTTCAGGGAAGCAGGCCAGGGCACCCAGCAATGGCACCCACAGACTGGTTCCAGGTCACCAAACTGGCCCTACCTGCAAGTCTCACTGCCTAGGACAAACTGCAGCTGTAGCAGCTTTCCCCACCCTAGACTTGTCACAAGGAAGAGCACAATTCTAGCTCCTACTGTTGAGGTGCTTTCCACAGTTCTGGCTGTGGAGGCCACTACCCAGCCCCAGAGCAGGCACTCCAGTGTCTGGCACGAGACTCAAATGCCTGTGTGAACCATGCTGCCAGGTTGCCAAAGAATGGTTGACCAGATTATGCAACCAGATTAAAAATGTTGTCCTCCTCTCAATGCCAGGTCTAGGAAAATGTCTGAAGTTCTTCCCACTGTCTTTGCCTCATGGCATCTCTAAGCTTCTCCTCAAGTTAGTTTCAGGGTTTGAGAGTAGCAAAGTGCTCTCCCTTGGCCTGGGTTGCTCAGATCCCTAATGGAAAGGTGAGTCATATCGGGCAGCTCTCTGCATCTCTCACATACTGAGTCTTCACTTACTGTTGTCTGGCAGATGCCATCATAGGGCTGTTTGCCAGCATTCTCTCTGAGATCTTGGGTGCTTTTCATGACTTCATTAAATTCCTATGTTCCTTCTTGAATTAACACCCACTGAGTTTATCTTTATTGCACCATCTATCTATTTCCAAGTGGCTGAGACATGGTAAAAGCATATAATCTATCATCTTGGGAAAAAATGGAAGCAAAATTATGTAAGTTATGAATACCATGTTGTAGGGTAATAATACAGATGTATTTTTGCTTAAAGCCAAACTTTTTAATGTTGTATTGTCATTGTTGTGGGGTTTATTTGTTTACTAAACTCTGCAAGAGATAAAATCAGATTACACTATAATATTTGCTGTATGAGATATTTTCTTCTACCAATTGCGAGCTAAAAGTAAGTTAACCAGTGGCTCCCTATTAGGAACTTAAAAATACAATTTCAAATGTTTCTTATAAGCACTAAAGAACTGTAAACCTCTTCTTTGCATATAATGATGGCAAACAGCTCAATTTTTTTCTGAGCGGTTTTGTTCCGTTTTCTGAATGGTAAATTTAGTATGCTTAAATAATGTACTACAATTAATCTTGAATGATTATATCAAAGGACTCTTAGGTTATTTTATTTATTTTCAAGAGTATTTCTTGTATTTAGTTTATGCTTGCTTATACTTGATAGAATATACACGAATCTATCTATTCTGTAGTACCAACATTGCATAACAAAAAGGGTGTTTGGCAGATTAGTAGACAAATATTTAGAAAGCATATTCTGCTTAAAATTTTAATTTTCATAGAGTCACGAGCAATCAACTCATAACTGACCTATAACTTAATGTCAATATCCCAAAGCTAAAGAGAAGGTGCATAGGAAAATAAGAAAATAGATGTAAAAAGAAGTACTTCTAGACACATGAAATTTCAGTACAACAAACAGATAAATCTAAAACTTCCTTTAGAATTATTTTCCATCTATAATTTGACTTCTTATCAGCATCACTTGTTGATATCACACAATAAAAAAAGACTTCAAAATTCAGTGGACAACATATTTAGAATATAAAATTCTAACCCCTGCCTGACACTAATCAGGAGTAAAAGCAAAATAAAATATTTTAAGGCTTTCAAATCTTGAATTTACCTCTCATGATCCTTTTCTGAGGATGGTTCTTAATGATATCATTTGTGATAATGAATCAGAAAACAAACAGAAACTAAGAAAGACAAATTGTGCAATATAAGAAGCGAGGAAATTCACCCTGGAAGCTAAAGAAAACAGACTCTAGAATGACAGTGTTTGGTAAACATAGAAAATAATTGGGAGTCTTAGAATAGGAATTCAGTGGGCTACAAGACAAACATCTTTGAGAAGAATTAAATGGACATCAGCAAGACGATTGAATAGGGAGTCCCAGCCTCTCCTTTCTCTAAGGAGAAACCAATTCAACAATACAGATCATTTCTCTTTGTGAGAAATCCAGAAACAAATTAAAAGGTTCCAGCATCCCAGGCAAACACAAACCCAGCTGCACCAATGCCAGTAGGAAGATTCATGGCAAACACTTACCATAGGCCCTCTTCCTTAGTGCAGTGCAATTGGGAGAAAACTCCCAGCTCTCAGTTTCTCCCTTGGAATGAGAAGAGAAGACTGAAACATGTGTCCAATGTTTACACTTTTTCAGGAGCTGCCCAAGGGACTGGTTTATGTCCTGACTAAATAAACACTGACAGGAAAGGGTGCCAAGATGAGAGCTGCTGAGAACAAAGGCAAAAATTTGGACCCCTCACTGGCCATGGTCCTTTCCTCTGGCTCAATAAATAAAGAGTAGAAGGAAACCTCTAACTCCTCACTTCCTCGTGGAGAGGAAAAGAAATAAAACCAGCAACCAAATTTCTGGCTTTTGGCAGCCTACCTGAGAGGACTAGTTTTTATCTTGCTGTCTCAGAGCCATATATAAGAAGCCCATAGCTAACATCTTACTCAACGGTTAAAAACTGAAATATTTTCATCTCAAATCAGGAACAAGGCAAGGATGCCCAATCTTGTCAATTCTGTTTAACATAGTTCTTGAAGTCCTAGCTAGAGCAAATAAGCAAGACAAATAAATAAAAGGCATTCAAGTCAGAAAGGAAGACGTAAAATGATCTCTATTAGTATATTACATGGATACACAAAAAATATCAAGATTACACACATACACACAAACCTGTTAGAACTAATAATTCAGCAATGTTGCAGGATCCAAAATTACCACAAAAATTACTTACGTGGCTATACACTAACAATGAAATATCCAAAAAGAAAATTAAGAAAACTATCCTATTTACAATAGCATCAATAAATATAGAATACTTAGGAATAAACTTAACCAAAGAAGTGAAAGACTTCTACACTGGAAAACTATAAAACATTACTGAAAGGAATTAGGAGACACAAATAAATGGAAAGACATCCCATGTTCATAGATTAAAAGACAAGATTGTAAAAATGCCCATATTGCCCAAAGAGATCTACAGGTTCAATGGAATCCCTATCAAAATATCAGTGGCATTTGTTGCACAAATAAAAAAGCATCCTTAAATTCATATGGAACCATAAGAGAGCCGAACTAACCAAAATAAATTTGAGAAAAAATAACAAAAAAAGGCCTCACACTTTGTAACTTCAAAACATATTACAAAGTTATAGTGATTAAAAATACGTATATGGGACTGGCATAATTACAGACATATAGACCAATGTGACAGATTAGAATGGCCACAAATAAATCTACATATAGATCCTTCACAATAATATTGTGAATTATTAATTCACAAATAAATCCTTCAACAATGATGTCAAGATGTCATCCTTGTTCACATCCTTCAGCAAAGATGTCAAGATGGCACTATGGGCAAATGATAGTCCCTTCAGTAAATGGTGTTGGGAAAAGTGGACATTCACATGCAAAAGATAGAAATTGGACCTTTATCTTACACCATACACAGAAATCAATTCAAAATAGATTAAAAACTTAAATGGAAAACTTAATCTTTAAAATTCCTAGAAGAAAACATAGGAAGAAATGTTCATAGTATTAGTCTTGGCAATGTTTTATTGCATATGACACAAAAAGCACAGGCAATGAAAGCAAAGATAGACAAGTATAACTACAACAAACTAAAAAGCTTCTGTGCAGAAAAGAAAACAGTCAAGAGAATGAAAAGGAAACCTACATAATGGGAAAATTATGTGCAAACTGTATGTCTGATAAATGATAAAGACTTAATTTCCAAATTTTATCAGGAAATTCTGCAATTCAACAGCAAAACAAAATAAAAAACCAAATAACTCATTGAAAAATAGATAAAGGAAATAAGACATACAAATGTTCAATAGATACATGAAAAGATGTTTAACATCATTAATCATCAGGAAAATGTAAATCAAAAATACAATGAGATATCATCTTACACCTCTTAGGATGACCATAATTTTTTAAAAAATAAAAAATAACAAGTGTTGGCAAGGATGTGGAAAAAGTAACCCTTGTGCATGGTTGGTGGGAATGTAAAATAGTGAAGCTGCTAAGGAAAAGAGTATGGAGGTTTCTCAACAAATTAAAAATAGGACTTCTATATGATCTAGCAATCCCACTTCTGGTATTTACCCAAAAGAATTGAAAACAGGACCTTGAAGAGATATTTGCACTCCCATGTTCGATTGCAGCATTATTCACAATAGCCAAGAAGTGAGAACAACCTAAATGTCCATGGGCAGAAGAATGACTCTATCTATCCATCCATCCATCCATCCATCCATCCATCCATCCATCCATCCATTCATCCATCTACCTACCTACCTACCTACCTTTCCACACAATGAAATATTATTCAACTTTTTAAAAAAGGAACATGTTGTATGCTACAACATGGATGAACCTTGAGGGCATTATGCTAAGTGCAATATTCCACTCTCAGAAAGACAAATCCCACATGATTCTACTTATATGAGGTATCTAAAGTTGTTAAGCTCAGAGAAGCAGAAGAAAGAATGATGGTGGCCAGGGGCCGCAGGAATGGACAGATGTTTAATAGGTATAAAGTTCAGACATACAAGATAAAAAGTTTTTGAGATCTGCTGTATAACAATGTGCATATTATTAATAATGCTATATTATACACTTAAAATTGGTTTAAAGGATATATTTCTTATGTGTTTTTTTTTTTACCACACAAAGAAAATAAAGAAGAATGAACTGGATTCTAAGCAATAGAAAAATTGACAAAAAAGATATCACTGAAATGGTGACAACAATAAATTTGTCCCTTAACAGTGAACCTAAGACTAATAACAACAAATTAGACACTCCAGGAAAAAAAAAGAAAAATGTATATAAAACTCATTGTACAAATATTAGGCAAATGGAAAGTAAAATGGTGCAAATTTTGAACAATTATGGAGTCTTAATAGATATTAGGTTGGTGTAAAAGTAATTGCGGTTTTTGCCATTTCACCTATATATTAGAGTCATGTTCTTTTGATTTGCTTGACAGTCTTACTAGTAAACCTATTGTAAAAGAGATAAATCTTAGCACACTGATTACACACTAAATCTTATTTACAGTCATAGTAATATAATTGTCGCTTTTCAACTTAAAAATTTAATGTATAGACAAAACAGAAGAATGAAATAATGCTGGAGGGCAGATTATAAAATTTTCAACTTTGATAATGTTTAATGAAAACTAAGGTAACTTTAGCTGACACATATTGAGAAGGTGAAAGAGAAAGATGAGTGGAGAAAAGCGTAGGTGCTTAATATTCCTAACATGGTATACAGTGAAAAGATGCTGTCTAAATTTTTGAAATCTGGAAGATTGAAGTTGGTGGTGTCAGACACAAAAGGCTATAGGATCTACATCTGCAATGTTAATGTGAATCAAATTATAGCATATGATATAGTCTGTGACATGCAAATTCTTTTCTCCTCTTCTTCCTCCTGACTTCCTTTTTCACTTTGTCTCCTCCTCTTACTCCTCTTTCCCTTGGCCCCCTCGTCTTCTCTTTATCCTCTTTCTCCTTTTGTAAACTGGGATTTCAGGCAAAACACATTTGGACCTTGCTCTGGGAATTTGTGGCCTATCGTTTAAGTGTATGTGTTGATGCTTTCTTGTAATCCCTTATGCAAAGAGGAACAAAAGTGGCTGGCTTTTACTGCATAGACTCTACTCTCTGTTTCTTTTAACATTTCCACCTTTGAGTCCCAAAGCACACAGCCTTTGCCAGTTAAAAGTCTTAGTGTCTTGGTTATAACAAAACTCCAAGCCAAAATTTGTCTTCTTTGTTCTCTTTGTATTCTTTTGTATTTTCCTAATGAAATAAGTATCTCAGAGACAACAAATAACACTCAGTTGGTGAGAGGGTAGGTGGAATATCCAAAAAATAGGTTTGAGAGAAAAACAGTAGAAAATATTATAAATGTTATGCCGCTGAATTTCTTATTTAAAGATAAGCAATAGAAAAAAAAGTAGGAAAAAACAAAATAGTGAGACAAAAATAAAAAAGAAGGTAGGTTTTATAAGTGAATTTGTATTTTAATGTTTGGTCATCAATTCAAAATGCATTAAATTATTGATCACTTAGTAATATTTAAAGTTAAGGAGACGATCACTAGATGATTTTTTAAAAATTAAATACCTATTTATAAGTTTTTGCTTCATGGAAGTGAGACTGAAAAGGAGAAGAGTGAATTTAGTGAATGCTGTCTTTCATTATAAACTTTTATTATTCTATAATCTTTTGCTATTTATATGGGTTAGTTGACAGAATTTTAACATTTTGGATAATGAATAAAAGCTACTGATGATTTGTGTAAATTGTACAAGGGAGATGCAATCAAATGCATTTTAGGGAAAACACTGCTCCTTTTGGATAAAACAGATAAAAGGTATTTTTGTTTTGCAAAAGGTAGCAAGGCCAATATAAGAATAAAGCCTAAAGACATAAAAATTAAGAAGTTTAGCTGCTGAATCATAATCCTCATTCTCATGACCCAAAATCCAGGGTTTACATTAGGCTTCAGTCCTGGCATGTTGCATTCTCAGTGTTTTAACATGTATATAAAGACAACTATTTGTCATTATGGTATAATATAGAATACTTTCACTGTTCCAAACTCCCTCTGTGTTCTGCCTACTCATTCCTCCCTATCCTAATCCCTGGAAATCATTAATATTTTTATGATCCCATAGTTTTTGCCTTTTCCAAAATGTTATATAGGTAGAATCATACAGTATGTAGATTTTTCAGAATGGTTTCTTTCAGTTAGTAAATGCGCATTTAAGGTTCCAACATGTTTTTTCAAACTTGATAGCTTATTTCTTTTTGGTGCTGAATAATATTTCATTGTCTCAATGAAATATCCATCCAGAATAATGTTTATCACTTACTCACTGAAGAACATTAGTTGATTTATCCAAAGATAATCAACTGAAAGACATCTTGGTTGCTTCCAAGTTTGGGGAATTACGAATAAGCTATATAAACATCTATTACCAGACTTTTTCTCAACACAAGTCTTCAACTCATTTGGGCAAATACCAAGGAAGGTGATTGGTGGGTTGTATGATAAGAGTATGTTTAGTTTTGTAAGAAACATCCAAACTGCCGTCCAAAGTGTCAGTGCCATTTTGCATTTCCACCAGCAATGAATGAGGGTTGCTGTTTCTCCACATTCTTGCCAGCATTTGGTGTTGAAGATGTTTTTGATTTTGGCCATTCTAATAGTTGGGTAGTAGGATTTCATTGTTTTCATTTGCAATTCTCTAATGACATATGATATAGACATATTCTTATATAATTACATGCCATCTGCCTATCTTCTTTGGCGAGGTGTCTGTTCAGGTCTTTTGCCATTTTTTTTTTTTTAGGTTGTTCATTTTCTTATGGTTGGATTTTAATAGTTCTTTGTATATTTTGGATAATACTTCTTAATAAAATGTGTCATTTTCAAATATTTTCTCTCAGTCTGTGACTTGCCTTTTTTTGTTTTGTTTATTTTTAAAATTTTGTGGTTACATAGTATGTATATATATTTATGGGGTACATGAGATATTTTGATACAGGCTTACAATGCATAGTAATTACATCAGAATAAGTGGCATATGCATTACCTCAAATATTTGTACTTTATTCGTGTTACAAACAACCCAATTATACTTTTTTAGTTATTTTAAAATGTACAATAGATTATTGCTAAATGTAGTCATCCTGTTGTTTTATCAAATACTATATCATATTTATTCTATCTATTTTTTGTACACATTAATCATCCTTTATACTTCACCTCCACCCAAAACCCTTCTCAGCGTCTCATTATCATCCTTCTACTCTCGATCTACATAAATTAAACTGTTTTCGTTTTTAGCCTCCACGAGTAAGTGAGAACATGCAAAATTTGTCTTTCTGTGCCTGGCTTATTTCACTTAACTTAATGACATCCAGGTTCATTCATGTTGTTACAAATGACAGAAATAGCATTTTTTTTTTTTTTTTTGCATCTGAATAGTACTTCATTGTGTATATGTATCACATTTTCTTTATACACTTATCTGTCGATGGACACTTACATTGCTTCCAAATCTTGAGTATTGGAATAGTGCTGCAATAAACATGAGAGTGCAGATATATCTTATATCTTTGATATACTAATTTCCTTTCTTTTGAGTATATACGTAGTAGTGAGACTGCTGGACACTATGGTAGTTCTATTTTTAGTTTTTTGAGAAACTTCCAAACTGTTTTCCATAGTGGTTGTACTAATACACATTTCCACCAACAGTGTACAAAGGTTCCTTTTTCTCCATATCCTTGCCAGCATTTGTTACTGACTATATTTTGGATACAAGCCATTTTAACTGGTGTGAGGTGATATCTCATTGTAGTTTTTATTTGCATTTCTCTGATGATCATCGATGTGGAGCACCTTTTCATACATCTATTTGCCATTTATATGTCTTCTTTTGGGAAATGTCTATTCAGATATTCCGACTATTGTTTAATTGTATTATTAGATATTTTCTTAGAGTTATTTGAGCTCCTTATATATTTTGGTTATTAATCCATTGTCATATCAATAGTTGCAAATATTTTCTCCCATTCTGAAAATTGTCTCTTCATTTTGTTGATTGTTTCCTTTTGCTGTGCAGAAGCTTTTTAACTTGATGTGATCCCATTTGTCCCTAATTGCTTTGGTTGTCTGTGCTTGTGGAGTAGTAGTCAAGGAATCTCTGCCCAGTCCAATGTCCTGAAGAGTTTCTCCAAGGTTTGGACTCTTATTTACTGAGAGACTTTTTATTGCAGCTTCAATCTCATTACTTGTCATTCATCTGTTCAAATTTTGGATTTCCTCATGGTTCAACCTTGCTAGATTTTATATGCCTAGGATTTTTTCCATTTCTTCTACATTTCTTAATTTGTTGGCATATAGTTGTTCATAGTAGCCACTGATGACCCTTTGAATTTCTACAGTATCAATTGTAATATCTCCTTTTTCATCTCATATTTTGTTTACTTGGTCTTTTTTTTTCTTAGTTATTCTGTCTAAAGGTTTGTCAAGTTTATATTTTCAAAAAACCAACTTTTTGTTTTGTTGATCTTTTATATCGTTTTCATTTCGAATTCATTTATTTCTGCTCTGATTCTTATTTCTTCTCTTCTCCTAATTTTGGGTTTGGTTTTTTCTTGCTTTTCTTGTTCCTTAAGATGCATTGTTAGGTTGTTTATTTGAAGTTTTTTTTTTCTTTTTTGATGTAGGCACTTATAGTTATAAATTTTCCTCCAAGTGCTGCTTTTGCTATATCTCATAGATTTCAGTAGTTGTGTTTCCACTAAAATTTGTTTCAAGAAATTTTTCACTTTCCTTCTTAATTTCTTCATTGACCACTGGTCACTTAGAAGCATATTGTTTAATTTACATGTGCTTGTATAGTTTTAAAAATTCCTCTTGATATTGATTTCTAGTTTTATTTCATTATGGTCAGGCAAGATGTTTGATATTATTTCAAAATTTTGAATGTTTTAAGTCTTGTTTTGTCACCTGATATATGGTCTATCCTTGAGACTGACCCTTATGTTGAGGAGAATAAGATGTATTCTGTAGCCACTGGATCAAATATTCTGTAAATTGGTATTAGGTTCATTTGTCCTACAGTGCAGAGTAAGTCCAATGTTTCCTTGTTGATTTTCTGTCTGGAAGATCTTTCCAATGCTGAAAGTGGGGTGTTAAAGTCTCCAGCTCTTATTATATTGGGGTCTATCTCTCTGCGTGTCTCTAATAATATTTGCTCTACATGTTGGGATGCTGTAGTGTTGGGAGCATATATATTTATAACCATTGTATCCTCTTGCTGAATTTACCTCTTTATCATTACGTAATGACCTTCTTTGTCTTCTCTTATTGCCTTTGTTTTGAAATCTATTTTGTCTAAATATAGCTACTCCTGCTCTTTTATGTTTTCCATTGTCATGGGATATATTTTTCTTTCCCTTTATTTTCAATCTATGTGTGTCTTTATAAGTCAAGTGTGTTTCTTGTAGGCAACAGACCATTGAGTCTTATTATTTTTTATTTAATCTATTCAGTCAGTCTATATCTTTTGATTGGAGAGTTTAATCCATTTGTGTTCATTGTTATTATTGATAAGTAAAGACTAACTTCTTCCATTTTATTTGTTTTCTGGGTTTTCTTTTGTGGTTTTCTCTTCCTTCATTCTTTCCTTCCTGTCTTACATTTGGTGAAGGTGAGTTTGTAAGATAGTGTGTTTGAATTGCTTGCTTTATTTTTTATGTATACATTGTATGTTTTTTGGTTCGAGGTTACCATGAGGCTTGCAAGTAATACTTCATAACCCATTATTTTAAACTAGTAACAACTGAACTTTAATTCTATAAACAAGGAAACCAACAAAGAAGCAAAAGAAAACTAATAAAACTTCACACTTTACCTTCCCACTTTTAAACTTTCTGTTGTTTCTATTTATATCTTATTTTACTGTCTATGTCTTGAAAAGTTGTTGAAGTTATTATTTTCAATTGGTCCCCCCTTTATCTTTCTTGTCAAGATATGACTAGTTTACAATGTTATAATATTCTGTTTTTCTGTGTATTTACTACTACCAATGAACTTTGCAACTTCAGATAATTTCTTATTGCTCATTAACATTATTTTCTTTCAGCAGTATGCTTCAGATGAGATTGGTGTGTTCAGGGTGGTATGGACATAGACACAGCTGTATACTTCAGATTGTTGTTTCATGTTAAATAACTGTTTAAGATTCACATTCCAAAGAAAATCATGCTACATAAAAATTATCCAAGATTGTCACCCAAAAAATTATTGGATAAAATCTAAAAAGTACCATTGTAATTCTGTCTCTTGTGAATAAATCATCATTCTATATGTAAACAGATTCACTCAACTCTTATTGTAGAAAACTTCAGAGTTGATAAGTTGCTGTCTAACTTCCTGTTGCATGCACTTGCTAGAGAAAAGTGAGCAATGCTTTCTGTGTCAGCATCATTTGGGGATGGAAAGAATCATTTCACATAGAAGGGGGCAGCCTGGTGCTTTCAGAGAATGGCAATGAAAACCACAGGGAATAAAGTACTGAACACTGCATTGCAAGTTTTCATAATGGGGCCACACTGTTGGTTGCCGTGGAGAAAAGACCAATTGTTGCTTCAACAATGACTATGCATGCAGCCATGAGATTAAGGGTTCATGCCACCTTCATTAATCTTCCTCAAGTACTTCTAAGTGTATAAGAATCCTTTTAGGAAAAGCTCCTAAAAATCTCAGCAATATCTTTACTTTCTTTGCATAGATAAGGATGAACAATTATAATCCAAAATGTTTCTCCAAAAGTTCTCTTAAAAAAACATAGAAACAGAAGATCCATATGAAAAGAGAACCAATCTGGGAGGATGGATATTGTGTCTTCTAAATCTTGTGACCAAGCGTAACTGTTCACCAAATGTTAGCATCTGAAGAAAGTACTAACTGTGAATGTTTTTTCTCCAGAAAGTAGTACTGGTGGGGAGGGGAGAAGCAGCCAGATTCTCCACTAGTACCGTCTTTGAAGCTCAAGTGCTGCCTCCAGCCACTGATGCCACTGTCCCCTGGTCGATCCCTTCCAACCAACCTCCTCATGCATCTTGCTCCAACCACCTCAGTCACCACTGCTTGTGACTTATCCTGATTCTTTTGCCATCATCTTTCATAACGCAGGAGTTTTAATTTTAATGGAGTCCAGCTTATCAATTATTTATTGCATGGATCATGCCTTTGGTGTTTTATCTAAAAAGTCATTACTATTTCCAATATCATTTAATTTTTATTTTAGCTTATCTTCTAGAGTTTTATAGTTTGTATTTTAAATTTAGGTTGATCATCCATTTTGAGTTAATTTTTGTGAAAGATGTTAAGTGTGTATCTAAGATTTATATTTTGCATATAGATGTTCAGTTGTTCCAGCAACATTTGTTGAAGAGATCATCCTTGTTCTATTATATTGCCTTTACTCTTTTGCAAAAGATCAGTTGACCATATTTATATGGGCCTATTTCTTGGCCCTCTATTCTGTTCCATTGATCTACTTGTTCATTCTTTTGCCAACAACACATTATCTTGAATACTGTAGCTTTATAGTAAATCTTGAAGTTATGTGGTGTCAGCCATCTGACTTTGTTCTTCTGCTTTAATATCGTGTTGGCTATTCTGGGTGTTCTGCCTTTCCATATGAACCTTATGATCAGTTTGTTGTTATCTACAGAATAACTTGCTGAGTTTTAAAATTGAGATTGCATCAAATCTATAGATCAACTTGAAAAGAACTGGCAATATTAAGTCTTCCTATCTATGAATATGGTCTATCTTTGTATTTATTTAGTTATTCTTTATATGTTTTATCAGAATTTCACAGTTTTTCTCATATAGATCTTATATATATTTTGTTAGATTTATACCTAAGTATTTCACTTTGGGAGGTGTAAATGTAAATGGTAAAGTGTCTTTAATTTCAAGTTTCACTTGTACATTTTTGCATCTATATTCATATGTAGAAAAGTGATTAACTTTTGTGTGTTAACCTAGTATCCTGCAATCTTCCTTTAGATATTTATTAGTTTCAGGAGTTGTTTTGTTGATTATTTGGATTTTCTACATAGATGATCAATTCATCTGTGACCACAGACAGTTGTATTTATTCCTTCCAATTTTATTTCCTTTTCTTGTCTTACTGCATTAGCCAAATATCCAGTATGATAGTAGAAAGCAGTGCTGAGAGGAGACATCCTTGCTTTCTTCCTGATCTTAGTGGAAAATCTATAAGTTTCTTACCAATAAATATGATATTAGCTGTAGTTTTTTGTAAATATTCTTTTCTTAGTTTGCTGTGAGTTTTTACCATGCATAGGTGTTGGGTTTCATCAAATACATTTTCTGCATGTGTTGATATAATCATATGGCTTCTCTTCTTCAGTCCATTGATGTGATAGCTTACATTATTTGATTTTAAATGTTAAATCAGCTTTGCATACCTAGTGTAAAACCTACTTGGCCATAGTGTATAATTTTTTTAGACATTGCTGGATATGATTTGTTAATATTTTGTTGAGAATTTTTGCATGTATGAAAGATATTGGTCTTTAGTTTGGTTGTGTGTTTGTTTTTTTCCTCTTGATGCCTTTTGTCTTGTTTTGGTGCTCGAGTAATGCTGGTGTCACAGGATATGTTCGAAAATATTTTTTCTGTATTGTCTTCTGGAATAGATTATAGAAAACTGGCATAATTCTTCCTTACATGTTGGGTAGGCTTCATGAATACAATAGTTTGGATCTGGTGATTTCTATTTTGGGAGGCAATAAATTATTGATTCAAATTATTTACTAGATTAGCCATGCTCATATTGTCAATTTTTTTCTTGATTAAATTTTGTAATATTATATCTTTCAGCAATTGGCTCGTTTCATCTAGGTTATAAAATCTGTGGGTATAGCGTTGTTCATAATGATCCTTTTTATCCTTTAAGTTTCCATAGGATCTGGCGTGATCTTACAATATTAGTAATTTGTGTCTTCTCTCTGTCTCTCTCTTACTCTCTCCCTCTGCCTCCCTCTTCTCCCACCCCGTCTTCCCTTCTCTTGTTAGCCTGTCTAGAGACTTATCAATTTTTTTTCTTTTTCCTTTTTTCTTTTTTTTGAGGTGGAGTCTTGCTCTGTCCCCCAGACTGGAGCACAGTGGTGCAATCTCAGCTCACTGCAACCTGTGCTTCCAGGGTTCAAGCAATTCTACTGCCTCAAACTCCTGAGTAGCTAGGACTACAGGCGTATGCCACTGTCCCCAACTAATTTTTGTATTTTTAGTAGAGATGGGGTTTCACCATGTTGGCGAGACTGGTCTCGAATTTCTTGGCTAGACTGATCTCAAACTCCTGACCTTGTGATCTGCCCTCCTCAGCCTCCCAAAGTACTGGGATTACAGATGTGAGCCACTGCACCCAGCTGAGACTTATCAATTTTAATGATGTTTCCAAAGAACCAGCTTTCAGTTTTGTTGATTTTTTTCGATTGGTTTAATTTTTTAAATTTCATTGATTTCTGCTCTAATGTTTATTATTTATCTTCTTCTCCTTACTTTGGATTTAATTTAAACATTTTCCCCTAGTTTCTTAAGGTGGAGGCTTAAGTGATTAATCTTACATTTGTCTTTTTCTCTAAACATGCATTCAATAGTATAATTTTCCTCTGAATACACTTTTCATTGTATCCCACACATTTTGATAAATTGTACTTCCATTCTCATTTAGTTCAACATATCTTAAAATTTCTCTTAAGATTTCTTCTTTGGGCCGGGCGCGGTGGCTCAAGCCTGTAATCCCAGCACTTTGGGAGGCCGAGACGGGCGGATCACGAGGTCAGGAGATCGAGACCATCCTGGCTAACACGGTGAAACTCCGTCTCTACTAAAAAATACAAAAAACTAGCCGGGCGAGGTGGCGGGCGCCTGTAGTCCCAGCTACTTGGAGGCTGAGGCAGGAGAATGGTGTAAACCCGGGAGGCGGAGCTTGCAGTGAGCGCAGTGAGCGGAGATCCGGCCACCGCACTCTAGCCCGGGCGACAGAGCAAGACTCCGTCTCACAAAAAAAAAAAGAAAAGATTTCTTCTTTGATCCATGGGTTACATAGAAATGTGTTGTTTAATATCCAAATATTTTGAGATTTTCAGATATCTTTCTGTTTTTTCAATATTATTATTATTTTTAAGTTCTGGGATACATGTGCAGGATGTGCAGGTTCATTACACAGGTAAACGTGTGCCCTGTAAGTTTGTTTCACCTATCAACCCATCACCTAGGTATTAAGCCTAGCATGCATTAACTCTGCCCTAATGCTCTCCCTGCTGCCTACCCTCTCCTGACAGGCCCCAGTGAGTGTTGTTTCTCTCCCTGTGTTCATATGTTCTCATTGTTCAGCTCCTACTTATAAGTGAGAACATGTGGTGTTTGTTTTACTGTTTGTATGTTACTTTGCTGAGGATAATGGCTCCCAACTCCATCCATGTCCCTGCAAAGGAAATGATCTCATTCCTTTTTATAGCTGCATAGTATTCCCTGGTGGATATATACCACATTTTTTAATCAAATCTATAATTGATGGGCATTTGGGTTGATTTCATGTCTTTGTTATTGTGAATAGTGCTGCACTGAACATATGATTGCATGTATCTTCATAATAGGCTGATTTATATTCCTTTTGTATATACCCAATAATGGGATTGCTGGGTCAAATGGTATTTCTGGTTCTAAATCTTTAAGGAATCACCACATTGTCTTCCACAATGGTTGAACTAATTTACATTCCCACCAACAGTGTAAAAGCATCCTATTTCTTTGCAACCTTGCCAGCATCTGCTGTTTCTTGACTTTTTAGTCCCCATTCTGACTTGCGTGAGATGGTATCTCATTGTGGTCTTGATTTGCATTTATCTAATGATCAGTGATGCTGAGCTTTTCTTCATGTTTTTGTTGGCTGCATGTATATCTTCTTTTGAGAAGTGTCTGTTTATGTCCTTTGCCTACGTTTTAATGGAGTTGTTTGTGTTTTTTCTTGTAAATTTGCTTAAGTTCCTGGTAGATTCTGGATATTAGACCTTTGTCAGATGGATAGATTGCAAAAATACCTCTATGCAAGTAAACTGGAAAATTGAGAAGAAATGGATAAATTCCTGGACACATACACCCTCCCAAGACTGAACCAGGAAGAAGCTGAATCCCTGAATAGGCCAAAACCAAGTTTCTGAAATTGAGGCAGTAATAAATAGCCTACCAACCAAAAAAAGCCCAGGTTCAGATGCATTTACAGCTGAATTCTACCAGAGGTACAAAGAGGAGCTGGTACTATTTCTTCTGAAATGAAAAGGAGAGACTCCTCCCTAACTCATTTTATGAGGCCAGCATCACCCTGATACCAGAACCTGGCAGATATACAACAACAACAACAACAAAAATAAAACTTCAGGCCAATATTTCTGATGAACATTGATGGAAAAAGCCTCAATAAAATACTGGCAAACTGATTCCAGCACACATCAAAAAGCTTATACACTACGATCAAGTCGGCTTCATCCCTGGGATACAAGGCTGGTTCAACATATGCAAATCAATAAATGTGATTCATCACATAAACAGAACTAAAGACAAAAACCACATAATTATCTCAATAGATGCAGAAAAGGCCTTCAATAAAATTCAACATCACTTCATGTTAAAAACTCTCAATAAACTATATATTGAAAGAACATACCTCAAAATAATGGTCATTTATGATAAACCCACAGCCAATACTATACTGAATGGGCAAAAGCTGGGAGCATTGCCCTTGAAAACTGGCACAAGACAAGGATGCCCTTTCTCACCACTCTTGTTTAACATGATGTTGGATGTTCTGGCCAGGGCAATCAGGCAAGAGAAAGAAATAAAGTGTATTCATATAGGAAGAGAGGAAGTTGAATTATCTTTTTTTGCAGATGGCATGATCCTATATATAGAAAACCCCATCGACTCAGCCCAAAAGTTTCTTAAGTTGATAAGAAACTTCAGCAAAGTCTCAGGATACCAAAACATTGTGCAGAAATCAGAAGCATTCCTATACATCAACAACAGACAAACCAAATAGTAAATGCACTCCCATTCATAATTGCCACAAAGAGAATAAAATACCTGGGAATACAGCTAACAAAGGACGTGAAGAGCCTCTTCAAGGAAAACTACAAACCACTGCCTAAGGAAATCAGAGAGGATACAAGCAGATGGAAAAACATTCCATGCTCATGGATAAGAAGAATCAATATTGTGAAAATAGCCATACTGCCAAAAGCAATTCACAGATTGCATGCTATTCTGTTATTAATTATAGTTTAATTCTACTGTGGTCTCAGAATAGAACATTGTATGATTTATATTCATTTAAACTTGTTAAGGTGTTATTTTCTTGTCCAGAATGTGGTCTGTCTTGGTGAATGTTCCATGTAAACTTGAGAAGAAGGTAATCTCCTGTTTGTGATAAAGTGGTCTATAGATGTCATTTAAATACAGTTTATTAACAATGCTGTTCAATTAGACCATCCTTACTTATTTTCTGCCTGCTGGATCTGTCCATTTCTGACAAAGGGGTGTGAAAGTCACCAACTATAATAGTGAATTCATCTATTTCTCTACAGAGTTATATCAGATTTTGCCTCATATATTTTGATGTGCTATTGTTACATGCATACATATACACATTAAGAATCATTATGTCTTTTTTAAGTATTTGCCCAATTATCATTAAGTAATGTTCCACTGTCCCTGACTTTCCTTGCAGTGAAGTCAGCTCTGTCTGAAACTACTCTTTCTTTCTTTTGATCACTGTTAGCGTGGTATATCTTTGTTTACTTTTTATCTATATGTGTCTTTATAATTAAAGTAGGTTTCCTACAGACAACATATAGTTGAGTCTTGTTTTTGATCCAATGTGGCAATCTGTCTTTTCTTTGATGTATTTAGGGCATTAATATTTAAGGTAATTATTGATATGTTTGTATTAATATCTATTGTACTTTTTGCACTTTAGACATTTGTGTGATTTAACTATTGTTGTACTTGTTCTTGGTTCTTATTTTTGTCTTCTGAATTTTTTTTTCTTTTTGTGGTTGTAAGTGCATTTTACATTATTCCCTTTTCTCTCCTTTCTTGAGATAATTAATTATACTTTTTATATTTTTTTAGTCATTGCACTAGAGTTTGCAATATACCTTTGCAACAACTAATACAGGTCCACATTTTTTTTTTTTTTTTTTTTTTTTTTTTTTTTTTTTTTTTTTTTTTTGAGACGGAGTCTCACTCTGTCCCCAGGCTGGAGTGCAGTAGCACCATCTCAGCTCACTGCAACCTCCGCCTTCCGGGTTCAAGCGATTCTCCTGCCTCAACCTTCCGCGTTGCTGGGACTGCAGGAGTGTGCCACCATGCCCAGCTAATTTTTTGTACTTTTAGTAGAAACGGGGTTTCACCATGTTAGCCAGGATGATCTCGATCTTTTGACTTCGTGATCTGCCCACCTCGGCCTCCCAAAGTGCTGGGATTACAGGCGTAAGCCACCGCGCCTGGTTGAGTGCACTTTTGAATAACATTATACCACTTCATGGGTTATGCAAGTATCTTGTAATTTAAAAAATCTCAAATTCCTCCCTTCTGTTCCTTGTATCATTGCTGTAATTTATTTTACTTATACATGAACTTACAAAAGCATATATACAGGCATACCTTGGTGATATTGTAGGTTCAGTTCCATCCCACTGCAATAATATAAATGTCACATAAAGCAAGTCGTGAATTTTTTGGTTCCTGAGTGCATTTAAAAGTCGTGTCGGCACTATACTGTAGTATATTAAGTATGCAATAGCATTATGTCTAAAAATAATGTACAAATCTTAATTAAAATAGTTTATTGAGGCTGGGCGTGGTGGCTCACGCCTGTAATCCCAAAACTTTGGGAGGCCGAGGCGAGCGGATCACGAGGTCAGGAGATCGAGACCATTCTGGCTAACACGGTGAAACCCCGTCCCTACTAAAAAATACAAAAAAAATTAGCTGGGTGTGGTGGCAGGCGCTTGTAGTCCCAGCTACTGGGAAGGCTGAGGTAGAAGAATAGCGTGAACCCAGGAGGCGGAGCTTGCAGGGAGCTGAGATCGCGCCACTGCACTCCAGCGTGGGTGACAGAGCGAGACTCCGTCTTAAAAAAAA
>NW_016808026.1:1953962-1959881 GCF_001698545.2 Rhinopithecus bieti
AAAAAAAAGAAAAAAAAAAAAGAATTGCCAGATGTGACACAGAGACACAAAATAAATATATACTCTTAGAGAAATGGTGACAATAGACTTTGTCAATGCATAGTTGCCGCAAACATTCAGTTTGTCAAAAGCACAATATCTTTAAAGCGCAATAAAGGGAAGCAATAAAATGATGTATGCCTGTATACATGTACATAAGCATATATAATTGTATATATTGTTGCTATTTTTTGTAAAAATTGTTATCTGTTATATCAGCCAAGAACAAGACAAATAAAATAAAAGTTTTTATTTACCTTCACTTATTCATTCTCCAATGTTTTCTTTTCTTTATGTGAACCTGAGGTTCTGATCTACATTATTTTCTTCTTTTCTGTAGAACTTCTTTTTAACATTTCTCACAAGGCAGGTCTACTGGCAATGGTTCTATCAATTTTTGTTTATCTAAGAAAGCATTTCTCTTTCACTTTTGATGGATAATTTTTCAGTGTACAGAATTCTAGGTTGGTGGTTTTCCTCTCTCAACACTAAATATTTCACTCCATTCTTTTCTTGTTTTCATAATTTCTAAGAAGTAAGATGTAATTTTTATTGCTCAGGTTGTTTTCTTTTATTTTTTAACCTCTGCCTTCTCTATTTTGTTCCATTGATCTGGAACAGAATATTTTATATCAGTCTATTTTTATATCAATACCATGCTGATTTTGTTACTAAAGACTTGCAGTATAATTTGAAACCAGGTGATATGATACCTCTAGCTTTGTTCTTTTTGCATAGAATATTGGCTCTTCAGGCTCGTTTTTTTGTTCCATATGAATTTCATGATTTTTTTCCTAAGGCCACATATCCACAGCCAACTGATCTTTGAAAAAGTAAATAGAAATATATAATGAGGAAGGACACCCTTTTCAATAAATGGTGCTGGGAAAATTGGAGTGACATATGGAGAAGAATTAAAGTGAACTCCTATCTCTCACCATATGCAAAAATCAATTCAATATAGATCAAAGACTTAAATATAAGACCCAAAACTATAAAAAATACTAAAAGAAAACCTAGGGGAAGCTTTTTGGACATTGGTCTAGACAAAGAATTCATAATTAAGACCTCAAAATCAAATGCAATAAATGAGACTGACTTAAACTAAAAGTTTCTGCACAGGAAAATAGAGTGAACAGACAACCTGCAGACTGGAAGAAAATATTTGCAGATTATGCATTTGACAGGGGACTAGTATCCAGAATTTAAAAGAAACTCAAGCAACTTTACAAAAAAGATTCAAATAACTCCATTAAAAAGTGAGCAAAGGACACAATTTTTCAAAAGAAGACATTTTTTTCAAAAGAAGATATACAAATGGCTAATAAACATATGAAAAATTCTTTACATCACTAATCATCAGAGAAGTACAAATTAGAACCCTAATGAGATAGCATCTTATAACAATCAGAATGCTTATTACTAAAAAGTCAAAAATTAATAGATGTTGGCAAGGATATGGAGAAAAGGGGACGCTTATACGCTGTTGATGGGAATGTCAATTAGTACAACCTCTGTGGAAAACAATATGGAGACTTCTCAAAGAACTAAAAATAGAACTGTTATTCGATCCAGTAATCTCACTGCTGGGTATGTAACCAAAGGAAAAGAAATCACTAAATCAAAAATATACCTGTACCCATATGTTTATCACAGCACTATTCAAAATAGCAAAGATATGAAATCAACCTAAGTGTCCATTATTGGATGATTGGATGAAGAAACTTACAGATCAATTGATAGTTCTATTTTTAGTTCTTTGAGAAATCTCCATATTGTTTTCCATAGAGGTTGCACTGATTGACATTTCCACCAACAGTGTATAAGAATTCCCTTTTCTCACATCCTCCTTAACATCTGTTATTTTTTGACATATATGTGTACATATATATATATACACACACACACATCACATTTATATATCACATTTTCTTTATCCAATCATCCACTTGATTTAGGGGAAAATCTCTGTCACTATTGTTTCAAATATTGCTTCTGTTCCTTTTTCTCTTTCTTCTTTTGGTATCAACATTAAATATGTATTACACTTTCTGTACGTGTTCCATAGTTCTTGGATATTCTGTACTTCTGTTTCTATTGTTTATTCTCTTTGCCTTTCAGTTTTGGAAGTTTCCATTATCTTCAAGCATAAGGACTCTTTCCTCAGGTGTGTCCAGTCTACAAATGAGCCCATCAAAAGCATTTTTCAGTTTAATTATGTGGTTTTTTTTTTTTTATCTCTAGCACTTCTTTTTTGTTTTTTTCCTTAGAATTTCCATCTTCTGCTTTCATTCCGTTGTTGCATAGGCTATCTACTTTTTCCATTAACTCCCTTAGCACATTAGTCATAGTTTTAAAAAAATTTCTGGCCTGATAATTCCAGCATTCCTGCCATATCTGACTCTGGCATGAATCTTATCAGTCTATCTTATGATTAATTCTCAGTCTTTTGGTTAGCCTGTGCCCCTGGACTGTAAACTTCACTGTTATTTCTCAGATTTTTTGTTTTGTATTGCTGCTTTGTTTGCCACTTAGGTGGAGCAGGATGGCTGGAGTGGGCTGTAGTTGTGTATTTCCCCTTTCCTATGTGGAAGGCTAGAAGAATGTTCATGATTTTTAAAAATTTGGCATAAAATTCTTCCTTCAAGAGGAATTTTTCTTGCTCTTAATATATGTCTTTTAGAAATCCTGATTTTTTTGTCGGCAAAAATGTTTTTATTTTATTCATTTATTCTTGAATGAGTATTAATTACAGAATTCTAGTTTGACAGCTTTTCATTACCAGCACTGAAGATGTTGTTCCATTGCATCCTGAACTCTATTTTGCTTTTGAAATATTTGCTGTCTCATAATTCGCATTTTCCAAGTTTTTTCCTGTAATTTAAGTTATACTTAATCTCCACAGTGGCAGAAAAAAATACACTATATCAAGCCTTTGAAATGTAGAAGGCTTGCGTAAGTGCTCTATGATCCATTTTGATAAATGTTTCAAAGTTACTTGAAAAACATGTATATTCTGTAATTAATTGGCATATTCAAATATGCCAATTAGATCAAGTTGGTTAATGGTATTATTCAAAACTTTGACATCCTTATTGCTTTTTTTTTTTGTTTGCCTGTTCTATCAGTTATTAAGAGAGGTGTGTTAACTTCTTCAACGAAGATTTTGGATTATCTATCATTTTAAAGCTGTTAACTTTTGGTTTACACATTTTAAAGCAGTTTTCAAGTGCATGCAAATTTAAAATTATTATATATTCCTATTGATTCAAATGTTTTATAATTATAAAATCTTTATTTCTCTTAATATATTTTGCTTTAAAATCTATGTTGACTGATAATATATTCACACTAGCTTTCTTTTG
Organism: Rhinopithecus bieti; assembly: GCF_001698545.2. Lineage (NCBI taxonomy): Eukaryota > Metazoa > Chordata > Mammalia > Primates > Cercopithecidae > Rhinopithecus > Rhinopithecus bieti. Next base: position 1,957,367 of record NW_016808026.1, read on the forward strand.
AATAATGTATTTATGGCATAACTTCCATCAGCTATGTTTCAAACTGTCTGTATTTATATTTAAAGAGTATGTTTTGCAGACAACCTTCAGAATGGGAGAAAAATTTTACAATCTATCCATCTGACAAAGGTCTAATATCCAGAATCTACAAGGAACTTAAGCAAATTTACAAGAAAAAAAACACAACCCACTAAAAAGTGGGCGAAAGACATGAACAGACACCTCTCAAAAGAAGACGTACATGTGACTAACAAACATATGGAAGAAGGTTCAACATCACTGATGATTAGAGAAATGCAAATCAGAACCACAGTGAGATACCATCTCACACCAGTCAGAATGCCAATTATTAAAAAGTTAAAAAACAACAGATGCTGGAGCGATTATGGAGCAAAAGAAATGCTTTTACACTGTTGGTAGGAGTGTAAATTAGTTCAACTATTATGAAAGACAGTGTGGTAATTTCTCAAAGACCTAGAGGTGGAGATACCATTTGATGCAGCAATCTCATTACTGAGTGTATACCCCCCAAAATATAAATTATTTAATAATAAAGATACATGCATGCATATGTTCTTTGCAGTACTATTCACAATAACAAAGACACAGAATCAACCTAAATGCCCATCAGTGATAGAACGGATAAGAAAACGTGGTACATCTATGTTATGGAATACTACACAGCTATAAAAAGAAATGAGATCATGTCCTTTTCACGGACATGGATGAGGTTGGAAGCCATATCCTCAGCAAACTAACACAGGAACAGAAAACAAAACATCACATGTTCTCACTTATAAGTAGGAGGTGAATGATGGGAACACATGGACACTAGAGGTGGAATAACACACACTGGAGCCTGTGGGAGTTAGGGGAGGTAGAGCCTCAGGAAGAATAGCTAATGGATGCTGGGTTTAATACTGACGTGATGGGATCATCTGTGCAGCAAACCACCATGGCACATATTTACCTATGTAATAAACCTGCTCATCCTGCACATGTACCCCTGAACTTAAAAGTTGAAGTAAAAAAAAAGAGGATGCTTTGTAAATGGCATATAGTTGGATCTTTTTTTTAAAAAAAGTCTAATGTGGCAATCTTTGTCTTTTCATTGACATATTCTGTCAATATATGTTTGATACAATTATTGATAGAGTTGAATTTTAGTCTACTATCTTAGTAATTTTGTTTTAATTTATACCATCTGTTATTTGTTCTTCTATTCTTTATTTCTTTCCTTTTAAAATCAGTGATTTATTTGTATTCCATTTTTATTTCTTTTTTCTTTTCTTTTTTTTTTTTTTTTTGAGATGGAGTCTCACTCTGTTGCCCAGCCTGGAGTGCAGTGGTGCAATCTCGGCTCACTGCAAGCTCTGCCTTTCAGATTCAAGTGATTATTCTGCCTCAGCCTCCTAAGTAGCTAGGATTACAGGCATGCCACCATGCCTGGCTAATTTTTGTATTTTTAGTAGAGACGGGGTTTCACCATATTGGTCAGTTTAGTCTTGAACTCCTGACCTCATGATCCACCTGCCTCAGCCTCCCAAAGTCATTTTATTTCTTAAATTAGTTTTTTTGTGTCTTTTGTCTTATTATTGTATTTTTATTGTTTCTTTAGAAATTGCTAATGTTTCCTGACTTTATTTTTAAAACTTCTATAAATTTATATTTTTATCATATTTCAAACAAAGACAGAATCTTACTAAATTGTTGTTTAGGTCTATTTACCTTTGTTTTTTAAACATACCTTTTTTAAAAAAAAAACATTTTGGCTATTGCTGTATATTTTACTTTCATCCTTTTTAGGTCCCATAGAGATTGCTGTTATCATTGCTATAGACAGAAGTCTTATGTATTTTCCCACATATCTACCCTTTCTGTTGCTATTAATTTTTTTTCACATAGATTCTGTCCTCTGGAATCATTTTACTCAACTGAAGAAACTTTCTTCAGTAGTTTTTGTGGTACAAATCTGCTAATATTTCATTTCCTCAGTTTTTGTCTGAGGGCATCTTTATTTTGCTTTTATTTGTAAAGAATTTTTTCACTACATATTGAAATTTAAGTTAAGGTTTCTGGTTTTGTTTTGCTTTCCTTTTAGTTCTTCAGCATTTCAAAGAGGCGATTCCATCCTCTTTGGCTTCCAAATATTCTGTTGAGAAAATCATTTCTTTCTAGCTATATTTTTCCTCTAAAGAAAATATGACTCTTTTCTATGGTCATTTTAAATAGTTTTACTTAAGTTTTATTTTTTAGTAATTGAATTTGATATTTATTTATGACGATTAGGATTTGCAGAGCATTTTGTGAGTTAATGCTTTCATCAGAATTGGAAATTGCAGAGATGGGGAGGGGGCAGTTATTTTGCAAAATACTGTTTCTGTTCTATTTTTTTTCTTTTCACCTCTTGAAAGTAAGTGTGCATGTATGTTAGACCTTTTACGTAAGTTTTACCTCATTTTTACATTCCGTTGTATGTGTGCTTTTTTTTTTTTTTTTTTTTTTTTTTTTTTTT
>NW_016808026.1:1960072-2019366 GCF_001698545.2 Rhinopithecus bieti
TTTTTTTTTTTTTTTTTTTTTTTTTTTTTTTTAGGTATTTTCTGTATCTGTCCTTGACCTAATTCTGTCTTCTCCTCAGTCTATTATGCCTTTAATCCTTTTCAAAAACATCTTAATGTCAGATGTATTTAGCAGTTAAAGACTACTCACTTGATCCTTTTTAAATTGTGTGCTAGGCATTGTTAATGTTACATGTTAGAATTCTGGATAATGTTATTTTCCACTAAAGAGTGTTTATTTTTATTCTGGGAGGTAGATCAATTTACCGGTAGATCACATTGATACTGTCAAAGTTTGGTTTGGGGATTTGAAATAGTGGTTCTATTTCCCTTACTCCTAGAGTGTAGCCATTAGTCATAGGGAATGACCTTTCTTGGATCTCACCTCAATGTTTAGGCTATTCATCAAGGTCTCTATACTTGCTGGAGCTGATCTTCAATGTCTCTCCAAAACATGTGATTTCTGAAGTCTCTGCTTAGTTCTCAACTTCATAGCAAACAGTGTTCCTAGGTCTCACAGGGTCTTATCTTGGGAATGAGCAGTTTAACAGTTACCAATGATGCAAGGAGAAACTTTTTGCATAGTTTGGCTTCATTCTCTCCATATTCTGCCCTTAAAATTACAACTGCTTTAGCGGCCCCAAAATCCAGTATGTGTATCATCCAATCAGTAAAGATTCTGTATTCTGTTTCTTTGCTCATATTTTGGCAATTCCCTCATGGAGACAACTGGAGTGAATGTGAAGCTTATTGTGTATGCTGACCTTCTCCCAAGGATGCTTCGCAACACCTGCAAACACTTGTTTCATGTATTTTATCCAACTCTAATAGAAATTATTACAGCAAGAGATTTAGTCTGATATCAGCAATACAACTGTGTTTACTAATGGAATTCCTTCTTTTGTATTTTTTATTTGTAACAGCTTTATTGAGGCAAGATTGACAAACACTAAACATACATATTTAAGCTGTACAATTTGGTGAATTTTAACAGTTGAATATTCTAAGAAGCTGTCACCAAAATCGACATAATAAATAACACTATTATTTATAAAAGTTTCCTTGTGTCCCTTTGTAGTTTCTCCTTCTTCAAGAAAATCACTGATCTGCTGTCAATATATTAATTTGAATTTTAGATAATTTTACATCTATGGAATCACACAATAAGTACTCTTTTTATTAACCTGGCTTCTTTCATTCAGCATAATTATTTTAAGATTCATCTATGTTATACATATGTATAAAAATTTTATTCCTTTTTATTACTGACTACAAGTCCATTGTATATAAATGCCATATATATTAAATTTTAAAAAATTTTTAAATTGAAATTTATAGTTCATGGCACAAAGAAAACACTTAGAACTATACTTAGTGATACTTTCTAAAGTTTCAGAGAATATTTCCTTTTAAAGTTTCAAAACTCACCATTTAAAAATAAAATTACTTATACCCTATATCCATAGCATTTTAATTACATTGACAACTTTCATATTGGTATTTTTGATGCACTCTACCATGCCTTAATAACTAATTACATGGAAAGCAATATTAGCCACTTTTTCCTGAGTCTGAATTTAAAGAATTAATGTGGGTGTAATACTATCCTCTAAAATATTGAACCAGTTAATTTTAACCAGCACATTTTTTCCTAAAGGGAATCTCTTATTCTCCTGAAAAAAACTAGTCTAAGACTGGAAAATATATTGAGAATAAAATGAGTGAAACTTTGAAAATGTTTCTCACCACATGTGAGTAAAGCTATATTTAAAAGATTGCAAACAGGATGGGACATTTAAAATCTAGCAAATATTAATGGACCATGTCTTATATGTTTAATGATATATAATGACCTCAAGTATAATAACATTATAAAAGTTTTTGTGTCTGATAAAATTTAGTTTTTACTATCATTATCAATTTTACCATCCACCATTTCAGGAAATGTGGAGTTACACCAAGTATGTGGTCATAGTGAATGCAATAACCCCATTAAAAAAAATCTCTGCAGCATTATCCTACAGAGTATAATTAATGTTTTTCTCTTTTAACCATATTGCACTGGTTAAAAATTTCAATTGAGTTACAGTATTAAGTTTTGTGATATACCAGTCATTGATTCTTAAGACTATGGAACGGTAAATCTTACTTACTGTTCTACATCGTTGTTAGATGCAAAAAGAAAATGTACCATCGCTGACTACATAAGCACATGTAAAAGTTAATATTCATTTGTTGCAAGCAAGGAAAGTTGAGTATGACTATTTTAAGCAAAATGGAATTAAGCAAAATGGAAGAATATGTGTGTATATATATGTATATATATGTAGTGGGAACTAAATATATAGTTAAAGAAACTGAGAAAATCATAAATGGGCGTAAGGTATATATGTAGCATGAGTAGATGAAGGAAAGGGACATATTTTACGTTATTTGCTATAGGAATGAGAACTAGAGTTGTATCAGCAGTAGCTATACTTATTCCTTATTACTCTTTGGATGTCTAGAAAAATGCATCCTATTCAAATATAAGGGTCAGCAAGGGTCCTATTCAAAATGGGTAACATGAGGAGAGTTTACTCAAGGGACTATTTTCATGGGTGTGGACTATTTACAACAGCTGTTATCATCCTTGGCCTGAAGGGGCAACTAATGGTAGGATTTTCCAGAATTTGAAGGAGAGAGACATGTAGAAAGAGCTGCCTTGAGATGAAGTGTGACTTCCACAGGAAGGAGTCAGGGGAATAATTCATTTAACCTCTTTTTGTTCTTCCTCATTCCAGTCTCCTACTGGATCTCTGTATTGGCTAAATCTAACTAGTAACCAAATTCAAGGGTGGTTATTGATAAAGTCAATGCAGGTGAACATGCTGGGGGTAAGAGCAGAATGGAGAATGATGGAAAATGTCCTGAGTAAGGGGGAGACAACTAGCACAATTTTATATCTTGAAGAAATATCCATACTTAATCCTTATTACTCTTTGGTAGTCTACAAAAATGTATCCTATTCAAATATAAGTTAGAGAAAATACATTTAATCTGCCTCTAAACTGAAAAAAAAATTAAACAAAGGAAAATAGCAATATGTATTTCTTATACGTGATAAAAACTCATCAGTAAAATGTTTCTACTATGGAAGTAAAACACAAGATAAAACATTCCAATCTGAGTTAAAACAAAACAAAACAAAAATGTGAAATAACCACTGCTAAACAGGAATGTGAAATACAAAAATACAAAGTGTCTGAGAAAAGATGACCAGGTAACAGGAAAATGTAAAAAAAAGGCTGACAGAATTCAGTTTAAAAAAAAAAAAAGAAGCAACAGGCTAAATCATTTAGGAAATAAGAAGTATATTACAAAGAGCACAAAGAAACATCATGGAAAGATCAGCAGGTGACAAAGAATAATATAAATAAAGATGAATAAATGAAGCAAAAGTAAAGAGAAGAAAAGCGTTTAGGAAGAGATACATACGAAGACGTTCAATGGAGTGCAAAGGAGATACAACCGACCTATAATTGCAATCAGCAATCAATAACACTAAAACCGTGAGATAAGTAGGTAGATGATAGATTATAGATAGACAAGTGATAGATGATTGATGATAGATAGGTAGATGTTAGATATGATTCTCGTCAGGATTCAAGCAACTACTCCCTCTCTTGCCTCTTCAGGCCCCCTCCAAGTGTCCACGGTGCCCTATTGTTACTATACCCTGGACACTAATTGTTTAGGTTCCCTAAACACTATAACTTTTAAAATTAGTAATTTTACTATGTCTTCTTTTGAGAAGTGTCTGTTCATCGCCTTGGCCCACTTTTTGATGTAGTCATTTGGATTTTTCTTTCTTGTTGATTTGTTTAGTTTCCCCATAGATTCTAGATATTTGCCTTCTGTCAGATGCATAGTTTGCAAATATTTTCTACCATTGTGTGAGTTGTCTGTTTACTCTGTTGATCATTTATGTCATTATGTGGAAGCTTTTTAGTTTAATTAGGTCCCACTTGTCAATTTTTATTTTGTTGCAATTGCTTTTGAGGACTTAGTGATAAATTCTTTGTCAGAAGGGTATTTCTCAGATTTTCTTCTGGATGTTTATAGCTTGAGGTCTTGCATTTAGGTCTTCAATCCATCTTTTGTTAATTTTTCTATCTGGTGATAGGTACGGATCCAGTTTCATTCTTCTGCATATGGCTAGCCAGTTTTTCCAAAACTATTGATTGTATGGGCAAACCTTTCCCCATTTCTTATTTTTGTCAACTATATTGGAGATAAGTTGGTTGTAGTTTTCAGCTTTATTTTGGCTTCTCTATTATGTTACATTGGTCTATGTGTCTATTTTTGCTGGTGGTAATGTAAATTAGTTCAGCCACTGTGTAGAGCAGTTTGAAGATTTCTCAAAGAGCTAAAAGCAGACCTATTGTTGGACCCAACAATTCCATTACTGGGTATATATCCAAAAGAAAATAAATTATTCTACCTAAAAGATACATGAACTTGTATGTTTATTTCAGCACTATTCATAATAGCAAAGTTATGAGATCAATCTAGGTGCCCATTATTGCTGGGTTGCACAAAGAAAATGTGGTACATATATACCACAAAATGCTATGCAGCCATAAAAAAGAACAAAATCATTTATTTGCAAAAACATGAATGCAGCTGGGGGCCATTATCCTAAGTAGCTTAACACAGAAACAGAAAACCAAATATTACATATTCTCACTTACAAGTGGAAGCTAAACCTTGGCTATACACAAACATAAAGATGGGAACAACAGACACTAGGGACACAAAAAGGAGAGAGGGAAGAAGAGAGGGAGGGAAGCAAGGACTGAAAAACTTCCTTTTAGGTACTATCTGGATGACAGGGTCAATAGAAGCCCAAACCTCACATCACACAATATTCCCTTGTAACAAACCTGCACATGTACCCTCAAATCTAAAATAAAAATTTAAATTAAAAAATAAAAATAGTAGTTTTATTCTGTCTTGAAATCACCTCATACATTTGTATCTCTAGCTATGACCTTTCTCATAAACCTCAGATTTGTATACAAAACCACTCACTTGATATTTCCTCTTGGAAGTTCTTTTGGAAACATTGTCAAATTAGCATGCAGACAACTGAGCTGCTGGAATTTTCTCAAAAACCATCTCTGCATAGCCTTCCCCATGTTAGTGTCAACTCAATCCATGCAGTTGTTTAGGCTCAAATCTCTTTTAATCTCCACATTCGACCCAGTAGAGATATTATTAGAATATGCTCAAAGTATATGCAGAATCCGCTCATTTCTCACTTCCGTCATTAGCAATTCCCTTGCCAAAATGTACATGACTCTTGGGAAAAAATTATAAAACTTGATTCAAGAGTCCTTAAAGATGGCATAAATAAATGGAGCAATATGCTTGTTCTTAGATTCGAAGACTCAATATCATGAAATGAAAAATCTATACCACGTGTTGATTCTATATAATCTCAATCAAACTTCTACTTTTTGAGGGGTTTGTAGAATTATTTTGAAAATTGCAAGCAAGTTCTAAAATTTATATGGAAAGGCAAAGGGCCAATTATAGCAAAGATACTTTGGAAAGAAAGAATGCAGAAATAGGTAAAAGATATCAAAAGTTACCCTAAGTTAATACAAATTATGAAAAAATTTAGTATTAACCCAAAGAGAGAAAAATTAATCCAACAGAAAAAATATGAGCCCAGAAACAGAGCAATTGATAATTGATGAAGATAGCATGAAGAATATTGATTAAAGTATTTGCATTAAATGGCTCTAGGAAAAGAAAATCATTTTCAATTAAACAAAATTAATTTCAGGTAGATTAAAGTTCTAGCCTTAGGAGTGAGAAAGAATTTCTTAACTAGCAATTTTAAAAAGCAATAACCATAACATAAAAGGTTGATAAACTATCTACACTAAAATGAAGAACTGTTCATCAAATGTCACCAGTTACACGTACCTAGCAAAGACCAACATTTAGAATATAAAAAGAATTCATAAGAATCAATTTTTTAAAAAAATAAAATTTGAATACCTCACATAAAAAATACAAATGGCCAATAAAAATATGAAACTATACATAACTTCGTATCAGTGAAATAAAAATTAAAACTACAATGAGCTATAATTTTATGTTTTTCATATAGAAGATGGGGAAATAAAGAGTCTAAGAATACCAACATTATTGAGAAAAAGAGAAACAACAAATTTGCCAGTGGAGATGTAAATTTGTACAAACACTTTAGAGAACAATTTGTCAATAACCATTAACCATATTCTATGACTCAGCTATTTCTTTATTAGGTGTCCCTTCCTGAGAAATACTTTGATATGTGCCACAGGAAGCATGCAAAAGAATGTTCAGAGAAGCCCTGTTCATAATTGTTACAATGAAAAAGCGACCCAAATTGTACCAAAAATAGACTTGATAAATAAGTTGTGTTTATTTAAATGGAATAGTATACAGCACTGAAAATTAGTGAGCCACATAGGTTGCAGACACACCAATGGAATTCTCAAACCTAAGATTAAGTTAAAAAAGACTTAAGAAAATGTATATATAGTTTTAAAACAGTAAACATTAAAATTGATTTTTGATATTTCAAATCTAGATGATAAAATTATGAGGAAAAGCAAAGAAACTACTGTAACAAAAGTCAAAATATGTTTACATTTAGTTGGAGAAAGAAAAAAGGGCTCAGAGGCCAGGTGCGGGGGCTCACGCCTGTTATCCCAGCACTTTGGGAGGCTGAGGCAGGCAGACCATCTGAGGTTGGGAGTTTGAGGCCAGTCTGACCAACATGGAGAAACCCCGTCTCTAATTAGCCAAGTGTTGTGGTAAATACCTGTAATCCCAACTACTCGGGAGACTGAGGCAGGAGAATTGCTTGAATCTGGGAGGCGGAGGTTGGGGTGAGCCGAGATCATGTCATTGCATGCCAGCCTGGGCAACGAGAACGAAACTCTGTCTCAAAAAAAAAAAAGTAAGCACAGACTTCTTATATTAAAATGTAGAAATTAAGAAAGAGAGTGTGTATGTGTATGCTTGCTTGTCTAGTGTTTGCATAAACACTGGAAGGATACAGAGGAAACTAGAAGGGATTACTGATAGGGAAAGATACAGATAAGAATAAGAGTAAGATTTATCAATTTTTACCTGTTTATATCTTCTTGATCTGCTCAGGAGGCCGAGGGAGGAAGATCACTTGAGCCCAGGAGTTTGAGGCTGCAGTAAGCTATGATTGTGTCACTGGACTCCAANAGGTAAAAAAGAGCTTGGAATATATATATACATATATATTATATATATACACACATATATATTATATATATTTTTGTACTCTCTTGTACAAGAATAATGTATCTCAAAATGTTTAAATTCACAATAAAGGAACAGGATACACTGTTGTTGAAGATTTTATCTTTATCTCCACACACACAACAGTATTCTATTCTTATAAAGTACAACAGTTTTAAAAGTTGTTAAGTTTTACTTGAGAGATAATTTGAAAGATTACAAGAGAAAAATCTCAAAAGAAGTGCGAATAGAGGGTATTGACTATTTATAAACTCCAGGAGTTAAAGAACTGGGCGTGTAGCACTGGAATATGAAATTGAACCAGTAGAATAGAATACACAGGTCAGAAAGAGATGCTTTGGCTCATAAGTTTTTAATAGCTGATAAGGAAGGCAAGGCAAACTGATGAGAAACTTGAATTATGTTGGAAGAACTGATCCAAAATATTTAAATGTTTAAAAGCTCTCACTTTATAACATATGCCAGAAAAAAATTTAGGTACATTTTAGAAAATTAAATTCTCTTTCAAATGCAATGGAACAGAAGATGAAAACTTACTGGAAGCACTGACATTTTCTAAATTAAGGTGATAACAAATTACTCATGAAAATCTTTTAATATGTAAACATTTTAAATTTATCTAGGTAAAATAATAGAAACAAAAGCGAAAATTATCTGAGAAGTTATTGGACAAATATTTTACCTTTTATCAATATGAAGAGATTATAGAAATTGATTAGAAATTGTCTTCTGATAGTGTTTAATTATCAAGAGATTTTAATGTAGAAATTCAAGAATACAGCAATATATGTATAATACAGTCAGTACACCAGTCGTAATAGCATAAGCAAAGGATGTGTCACACATGTAAAACATAAACAACCCATAAAAAGTACTAGAAACCAAGCATATGTAAGATGTTCAGTCTCATCAATTTTCTTTCTAACTAAAAGTTCAAATTAATATATCAACAAGCCATAATGATAATAATCAGTATGGAAAAATCATGATAAAATCGGCATATAAACATTGCTGCTATCACAAAATTATTTAAAAGCATTGTATAATGTTTCATAAAAGTATTTCTAACTAGCAAACAAATAATACCCTATTTGGGGATCTATCCAAAGGAAATAGCAATGCAAAGTGCAGAGAAATGTCTTCAAGAATAAAGACATTAATTATTGCTTAAATATGCAGTGATTAATTATTATCATGTACTAATAGCATGATATAAGAATCTATCTAGATATTCAATAATGGGAATGGTAAAGTACATCACCTTGATGTGATATTATTCCAAAAGCAGAGTGAATACACTAACTAAAAGCAAAGGTTAGAACATTAACATGTAGAAACAACATGTATGTATCACAACACTTATGTTATGCTGTCAACAGATAGAATGATCACACAAATTACTGGAAGAAAAACACCAACATGCTAACAATAATATTTAAATATAGTGACATTCTGGGCAACTTTTCCATTTTTCAATAATTTCTTTACTAAGTTTATATGACCTTCACTCTTCAAATATATAAATAAAATGGTATTGCTGATATCTATAATCAATTATCTAAGTCTTTATACACTATATGGATGCATTTGTCTGAACAGTACTCCACACAGAATATTTTCTTGCAAGTTTAACCAATAAGTCTCATTGAGTCATTTGCGTTTTCTGAATAACCTTCAACTGACAAATATAAGAACACTTAAAAAGTAGAGAATGCTTGATGATAACCTACTTGAGCAAATCTCTTAAATCTTAGCATGCCAAGTAATCCCAGTTTAATGATCATCAAAAAGGTGTTTTCTAAGTGCCTGTGAAAAACAGAACTACACAATAAATGTCCCATAAAGACAATATTGTAGCAGCATGTATATGCACTGCCACAGAAATGAAGAAAACATTCTGTGAGTAAGCACTGGGAATCGATGGGAATATTTTGAGTATTGGTGTGCTTTTCAGTGAAAACAGACCCTTGTCTGTGTTCCTAAAATGTTAAACTGAAGATGATTTAGGTTTATGTCCCCAAAGAAGTGAGAATAGGGAGGAGGGGAACAACCATGGTAACAAAAAGTCTTCTGATCCTTCTCAAGGCATGTTATAAACATTGCTGTGTTTGCCAGGCCAGTCATGTCACTCGTAATAACATCTGCCTTCATATGCACCACTGATGATCCTATGCTATCCACAGACCGCAAGGGTTAAGATTCACCCAGGAACATAGCACTAGTTACCTCTATACCATCTTAAATGGGAAAATACTTCAAGGCTTTTGAAAGAATTTTGAACTTCGATTTGCAGAAATATTTTTAAATGATGTTATTCCGAGACTAAAAGATCCTTGCCGGCTGCATTGGATATTTGCTTTAATATTCTTTTCTAAATAGAATCCAACACAAGGTACATCTTGTATCTTGAGTACAAGAGGAGTAGAGATTCATCTTGTACTCATACAACTCATTTAAAAAGAAGCAAAGAAAAACTAGAATGGATTTACAACTAGCTTTACGGGTCAAGTCTGTGGGTTTTTTGTGGTATTTAATAAGTATTTTCAAAATATATACAATATTCTTTATTATTTATACATTTATATATTTCCAACTTTTGTATTTTTCATATCCAGTTTATCTCTACTTTAACAATGAGCATTCCTTTATTAGACTGTAATTTATGAAGCATCTACAGTGTGCACAGTGGATGCAGTAATGGATAAAATAGGTAAAGTCCCTGGCCTCATGAAACTTACATTTCAATGAAAGTGGGAGTTCAATTTAAAGTATACTAAAAGTTATATAAATACAATGTCAGCTACACATGCTATAAAGGAAAATAAACGGTGTCAGGGATGGAGAAAAGCCATGCGGTGATCAGAAAAGCAACACAGTGAGTATCAGATAGCAATATGTCTCTGAGTCGGTGACATTTGAACAGAGATCTGAATGAATTAATATGGGGGAAGCACATTTTAGACAGAAAGAATAGCCAAGAACAAGAGCTCTGAGGTAAGAGGCAGACTAGGGAATCTGTGACAGAGCAAATGAGATGGAGAAAAGGAAAAGAACAGAGACTATGTAAGTGAGAGGTTTATTTAGGTATTATTATACTTTAAATATGACTCTTTAATGCTATATATGGAAAACCCAAGCAAATTAAGAAACAAAGAACTGGCATGGTGGCTCACGCCTGTAATCCCAACACTTTAGGAGACCGAGGCAGGTGGGTCACTTGAGGTCAGGAGTTCGAGACCAGCCTGACCAGTATGGAGAAACCCCGTCTCTATTAAAATACAAAAAATTAGCCAGCGTGGTGACATGCACCTGTAATCCCAGCTACTCAGGAGGCTGAGGCAGGAGAATCACTTGAACCCACAAGGCAGAGGCTGCAGTGAGCTGAGATCACCCCACTGCACTCCAGCCTGGACAATAGAGCAAGACTCTGTCTCAAAATAAATAAGTAAGTAAATAAATAAATAAAATAAAATAAAAAGAAACAAAGAACCCCTGCTTTTGTAGAATTTTTTGGAAGGAGGTAATTAACACATAAATAATGGCTATTTGGTTTTTGTTGCCAAAATATACATTGTGAGGACTGTGAGCACACAGTTTGCATGTATTAGATCATAGGGTTTTGTTGGAAAGGAAGGAAATAGTGAATACAGTGTCGTCTGATATTTTAGCAGTAGGGACATTTTCATAGCAGTTGGAGGTACAGAGACACTGGTGTTAGAAAAGTCAGACACATATTTCTAAATAAGTTAGGATTTGCTTAACATTTATTTTCATCAGAGCTGCAGCCAGTCATTTGCCAGAGATTTGAATCCTGCCAAACAAGCCCCTCCAGGCTCACTTGGAAAGGTTTGCATACTCCTTTCCACACCCAGCAGACTGGGCTTGAAGTACAACCCTGGGAACTGCCAATATTTTTACATTAGAGTCGGTTATTTTATCTGAAACTGGGGTCATTCAGGGAAAGAGGGAGATTTTTAAGACCTTGTTTCTCTAACATGGGGGGAAAATGGCAGATCTACATTTACTTCACTAATTTTGATCTAAAACAAGTGTTAAATAGAACCCAGGAAGACAAAACAAAAAGAAAACTTTCATATGATGTATATTTTAGGACTTAAAAAAAAAATGTGTAATTTTTAGAGCTTCGGTTTAGAATCTGCTATAAACAAATGGCTCCTTGGAGTATCATTTGGAGTGTAGCATCTTGCATCATTTTTAGTGATGATTAGAATGCTTTTTAATTTTTCAAAATGTAAAAGGAACATTATTTATCTTTAAGTTATTTAAAACTCCCTGGGATACAGCATAATAGGTGCATCATAAAATACACCATTCTAACTGCCTGTAGTTCTCTATTATATAAAAGTAAGATGTAATTCATGTTCAGTCCCACGATTTAACAAACTTGAAATTGAAAACACTTTTGCCTTTTATAACCTGATATTAGTAGCCTTCAGAGCCACTACAACCTGCTGTGAAAGCCTAGGACTTACTTAAAAATAGTACCATAAGCCTTGTCAGTATTGTAGAAATTTATTTCTGGACTCAAAATTTTATTAAAACTTAAAAGGAGAAAAATCTGAATATCACATAAATTACATTCTTATGCAAAGACATGTTTGTCTGCAATAAAAATAAATGTTTCAAAGATCATACAATCCTTAATTTTGTATTTCTTTGCTTTACTTTCTGCTTACGTGTTATTAACTATTTAATAAACCTATTTACAACCCAAACAATTTATGTGATTTTATTTTGCATACAGATATAACAGGAGAGACCCCAAAGGTCTAAAAGTATAGTGAATTAGAAATGAGTCCAGGGAAGTGTGAACTCTGAAGAGAAGTGAATTATTATACTTTATATTGTTTCCCTAATAAGCTTAAATCGTCCTAAAACTTTATCCATTTTATCCTCATAGATTCCTTGAGAAGGTCTTGGAAAAGGCTTTATTATCTTCATTTGAGTAAGAAGGAAAATCAATGTGACATTTACTGATATTTTATTTTAAATTTACTACTGTTATTAGTAGAGGTTGAAATGAATTTGATGTATTTCAAAATGAAAAGCATTATGATCCATGAAGAGTATTTCTACACTAGAGATAAAATAAAACAAGGAGTAAAATGCAAAACTTGATGGAGAAAGCTACTTGAAAGAGGTGAGCTTACTAATTTTTTTCTTCCCATATGCCTGGTCTATCTTATTATGTCTTTTATTTAAATTCAACCTGCTTTCTTGTCTTTAGAGAGAAACTTCAGGCTTTTTAAAAGGTTTCAGAGAAGTTTTAAGGGGAAATTTGAGAGAGGAGATGATTTTGAATAATGGGCATGAAAAAGGAGACTGTTTTCAGAGTTAAGTACAGTATGGAAAATTTCAATCTTACAAGTGGGAAAATGAGACTATATACTATATGTTTAAGTCCTTTCAAACAAGGGTAATAATTGTAAATTTTAATGTAATTCCTCTGCCCCTTCCTGGCTACATGACGTTCACTCTCTTGGTCTTAGGCATTCATCTCTCTGGGGTGATCTGTTCATCTATCTGAGGAATGATCTGGATAGAAATAAGATGTTATAAATGTTGCAGAAGCACTCAAACAGGAAGACAAAAGTTTATGACACATCCGGCTTGTGAAAGTCAGAATAGAATTAAACAGAAAGACTATTATCTTGAAAGACAACTTCCCAGATTTATTTCTCACTTTATCATTAACAACCAGACCTGTACAACCCATGCTTAGAGAAGTCTCCCATGGTCAGGGAGATATTCCCGGCCACCATTATCACTTAGCTGAAGTTTGGAAAAGGGAGGATAATAGAAGAAAAGCCCACCTGTTTCCATTTTGGAGACTAGTGGAAGGAGAAAGAAGAGAGATAGAGGAATGCAAAGAAGTATAGTTAAGGTACATAAGTAAAAGGAATGTATACATAAGTAAAGGGAATGCATAGGGTAAAAGGGAACCCTTCACCTCTCAACTCCTGCTTCTTATTTGAGAGCCTGGGAAGAAGTTCCTTTGAAGACTGTCTTAGACCAATCTAAGGTCAACTTGGCTGAACAGTATGGTCAGTCAAAAGGAGATCCTGAAATGTTGCCTTCCTGAGCCACCCTTGTTTCCAGAATTAACTATGAGAAGCTTGTCAGAGAGGTTTGTAGGAGTGAGAATAAGGCACCTAATACCAAAGTTGAAGAGTTAGGAAGCAATTTAATCTCAGCCACATTCTAGAGAGGTCTACGTTGTCAGCAAAGACTGAGACAGTTCAAGTCAGACAGGAAGGCTATTAGGTCCAAACAAATACCAAGTGGCCAGGTCACAAGTTCCAGCACCTACGCAAGACATCATCTTAGGGAAAGAAGTGGCATAGAGAGGTTTATCTGAGAACTTGGGTATTCTTATTCAATAAACAGATAAGTATTCATTGAAAAGTCTGTTTTAGTTACTTGACGAAAGTTTTAGTTAATTTTTGTTTCCCATTCACCTGCAGAAAGGTGGACTGTAAGTGAAAGGCCAGATTAGTTACAGAAAAATTAAAGGAATTACATTTCCTCTGCACCTTCAAGTTGTATGTGTGACAATGTGGGAACAAGGAGACAAGCTAGATATACATTCAAATATACATATAAATGAATTTATAAAATATTAAATTAATAAAACTATAAAATATTTTATATTAATTTTTCATTTTATTTGCAACTCTTCTATAATTGATAAGCCATTTTGTTGATATTACATGATACTATGTTTGAATAAAGAATGGATGTCTCAAAGAAAATTTTCTATTGGTAATTTTCTGAGATATAAGCCTGCCAGATTTTAGGTGATCTACAGGCTACATTTCCTGGTGTTTAAGAGCCTATGGTCTCATCAAGGAGTTAAGATTCATAGCTTGGACAATATAAAGGCCAAGCTTATGGTATCATCATCAGGTTATGAGATTCTGAGAATAGAGAATTGGGGGCTTGCTTCAGTTGAAAGGCCATGCTGAAAGGATGTAGAGAATAATAACTACTGTGAAGTATTCTTCAACATAACTAATGAAAGGTACTCAATAGTATGACCAAATAGAGAGTATTTGGAATAATGGACATGCGACTTTCTTCTTAATTATACAGGAAATGGAAAATACGTTTTTGAGTTGGGTATCCACATGATGAAACCCCAGTAGCAATGTCATAACGCACAGCAGGNATATTTTATATTAATTTTCATTTTATTTGCAACTCTTCTATAATTGATAAGCCATTTTGTTGATATTACATGATACTATGTTTGAATAAAGAATGGATGTCTCAAAGAAAATTTTCTATTGGTAATTTTCTGAGATATAAGCCTGCCAGATTTTAGGTGATCTACAGGCTACATTTCCTGGTGTTTAAGAGCCTATGGTCTCATCAAGGAGTTAAGATTCATAGCTTGGACAATATAAAGGCCAAGCTTATGGTATCATCATCAGGTTATGAGATTCTGAGAATAGAGAATTGGGGCTTGCTTCAGTTGAAAGGCCATGCTGAAAGGATGTAGAGAATAATAACTACTGTGAAGTATTCTTCAACATAACTAATGAAAGGTACTCAATAGTATGACCAAATAGAGAGTATTTGGAATAATGGACATGCGACTTTCTTCTTAATTATACAGGAAATGGAAAATACGTTTTTGAGTTGGGTATCCACATGATGAAACCCCAGTAGCAATGTCATAACGCACAGCAGGTCAGGCCAGAGGAAGGAAATTCATTTAGAGTCATTTCTGCAATGGTTTAACAAAACAAAAATGTAGTTCTTGATCATGGTGTCCTTAATGTTACCAGAAAAGGAGTCAACCATCCAATTAAAAGTTGGTATTGCATTTGCATTGTAGTCACTGGTTCTTTAAGGTTTTGACACACATCACTTCTGGTCAGAGCAAGTCAAGAAACAAGTCTGGCATCAGTCAAGGATGGGAGTTGTTCTAATATCTGTGCAGGTGGAGGTTTTGGCATCTTCAGTCTGAGGCTTTTCCATGAAGTAATCTCCATGACCTCTCTCCTTCTCTGACTTGGACATCAGACCCAGTTGATGTCCAAGTGGGAGGAGAGAGTGGCCATGGAGATTACTTTATCAGAGATTTTATAGGTGATACCTGTATTGATACACATCACTACCATTCATATTCCATCATTCACCTAGACCTGAGTAAAATAACTGCATCTTATTGAAAAAGGCAGTCAGAAATATATTATTATAGTTCTTGACTATAGAAACATTTCTCAGTGACAACTCTACATTGTGGAAGAGAGCTTCAATCTTAACAGCTAAAAATCCTTGTCACTTATTAGCATAAACTTGAAGAACCACTATGTAGCTCATCATGAGTCCAACAGTGTTCCAGATGGGAACTGCTTTCAGCGTGTGCCATGCAGTGAAGATGACATTGAGCAAAGTAAGAGTTAACCCCCCAAAAACATGGAATGTGAATTAAAAGTAAACATTTGTTGTAAGAGATTTGGAGGTGGTTTTTCTTCACATAAATCTTAACCTACACTTTCTCAAATATAATTGACAATAGGTCATTCTTACAGGATGTATTGCTCAGAGCTATTGCTCTGAAGAACATATTTTGGAAATATCTAGAACAGGGAATAATATCTGAAAGTCATTTCTAATCTAAATAGTTAAGTGTTCCATTGTGTTACACACCATTCTCCTGGCTACAAATGTCAATGGGATATGTCAACACACTTTGAAATTAGGAAAAGCCCTGGAAATTTTCATTTTTCTTTGGCAAAATCTCAGATGTACAAGCTATATTTTTTCTAAGTTTCTATAGGCCTACTATTTATTATTCAGAAAAATTAGTTCTTCTATAAGCCATCATACTAAAACACATTCAGAGTATTCAAGAAATTAAGCAACACGTGAATAACATAAATATCTCATGTATCAATAGAATGCATATATATTTCTACTATTTGATTAAATAATAGAAAGGAGCACTAAAATAATAGAAAGGAGCACTCCTTAAAATAAAAAAAGGAGCTTTTTTTTTTTTTAACATAACACTTTGGTCCTGCCAATGAGTTTCATACTCAGTTCGAGCATTGTTTCAAAAGACTGATTTGGCTTAATAATAAGGAAAATGAAAAAATAGAATATTTCAAAATCACTTGAAATTCTACTAGTGGGTCTCTAAGAAGTTCTCTATTAACTGCTGCTCCTGTAAAACTCTTCAGGTAGAAAATCACCATGCACAGATTGATGCACATATTAATATGAATTATAGCTCTAATTCATTGTTTATATGATCCATAATTTTCTAGAATACACATCATATCATATAATGTACTTCCTCAAAATACTTAAAATTGGCCTATTTTCCATAAAACAGTCTGAACTCTTTAACAACAGCATCAAAAGCTTCTATAACCTGTGTTTATCTTAAATCTTGCCCTTTAAACACTATCCTCTTACCTGTGCAATAGATCAAAGTTGTATCATAAAAGCAAGCCTCAGGCAACTAACTGTTCATGTTCTAGTCAATCACTCCTTTCCCAGTCTTTCTTTAAGGAAAGACATGGTATAGATGACCAGTTACTTCACTCCCTGTTTTCTCACTATAAAATCATAACTGCAAATGTATACATAAAATTGATTTTCAACGTATTTTATGGAAATAAATAAAAGGTGCATAATATCTGGCATTCATTCACTAATTCAACAAATGTTAAGGAGTACCTACTAGGCACTAGGCAATGTGCTAAGATATTAAGATATAGAAGAATTAGGAAAGAAATAGAGATGAATGGGGAAAACAAAATGTGATTATATAGTACTATTTAGTCACAAATATGAATCAATTTCCAATATATCCTACAACATGGATGAACCTTGAATCCATTATGTGAAGTACAATAAGTTAGATGCCAACCAATAAATGTTTTCTGGATCCATTTACATGAAATATCTAGAATCAGCAAATTCATAGGGACAGAAAGTAATTAGAGGAGATTACGGGCTAGGGAAAGGAAGAAATGGAGAGTTATTGCATAATGGGTACGGCTTCTGTTTGGGGTGATGAAAAATCTTCAGAATAAGGAGTGGTAATGCACAAAATTTTAATGTAATTAATGCTATTGAATTGTACTTTAAAATGGTTAAAATCACATATATATATATCTATATTATATATATATAGATATATATATATATCCCACTTTTTTAAAGAAACAGTCTTTACCTTCAAGGAATTTGGACTTAGCAAGTGGGAAAAAGTAATTATCTACATGATTACAATGCTAGAAGAAAGCACAATGGCACTATCAGAAACTATAGGAGACATAAGCCAAGCCAACTGGAAGTACCAGGGAAATTATTCAGCATATGCAAATGACAACTGGGTTGAACATGAGTTAGACAAGTAAAGGGCAGAAAAGATGGGAGTATATTCTAAGCAGACAGAGTTAAAAAAACTGCTTCCAGGAACCTCAAATATTCAAGTATGACTAGAATGTAAGGATATGCATGTAGGAGAAAGGTGAGTGCTGGGGAAACAATACTTGGTAAACAAGAAATTGATTGCCTGTACAATTTTTGATTACCTCCTTCCTAGCTTGCCTCCACCTTGAGGCTAGAAAACCTAAATAAATGATTTCTCCCAGGATTTCTTTCAACTAAGAGTTGCCATGTCACCCAGTTATAGTCAATACAAAACAAGTAAAAATATTTTAAGGACCTCTAGAAAGGCAATTACTTTTCTGATAAAGTGAGCAAATGTAACTAGCACATCCCTCTCTATTTATCTTTCAGCCTTTAATACAGATATTATGCCTGAAATTAAAGTAGCCTTCTTGTGTCTATGAGACAATAAAGCAGCTGGAGAATGATGAAAAGATCACAGACAATAGATGACGTTCTTGAGTGGCATCAGCATTGCCTACTTCCAGACTTCTTATTAGATGAATAAAATATGCCTATATATTTGATTTTTGTTAAATCAGACTTTCCATTACTTAAAAGTGTTCCCAAATAGCACAGGAAGTAAGCAGGAGAGGATCACAAAGTATGCTTTACTTACTATTTTCGGTATACCTCACTTACTAAGTAGTTTGAATTTTATATTAAATAATATTATTTTAGGATTCAAAATAAGAACATGATTTGATCATAGTTTTATTGTAGAAAACTAACGCTGGACACTGTGTGACATATGAGCTTCAGAAAATGGTAGGGCTAAACTAAGGAAGAAAGAACTAAACTAAGGGAAAGAAATGGTAGTTTAACTTAAAAGACTAATTTTTGAGATAAAGGGATGAAATCCAAAAGACACTAAGAAATTTTTATCAACAGGATTTTATAATAAGAGGAAAAGGAATCATATGTCATTTCCAAAATATTTGGAAAGAGTCAGGGAGTGAATGGCAGAATGGGGAATACAGGAGGAAGAGTAGTTGAAAGGCTGAATTAATTCACTTTGGGGGTTTTGAATTTGAAATCTTCAAGGAACATCAAAATTGTACTTGGGTTTATGGCTCAAAAGACAGCTGGTCTGGAGAGATCATTTGGAAACCACCAGCAGAAATGACATTCTAAGGTTGAGGGGTAAGTGAAACAAAGGCTGTGGGGTAAGTGAGACAAGGAAGTAGAATTTGGAGAGCAAGAAAGTACATCATAAGTAATTAAATAATTCTGGGAAACACCAATATTTAAGAGAATAAAATGAAGAGATGCCTTTGAAGGAGACAGAGGAAGAATGGGCCAAAGAGAGCAGAAAAAAAGAAAAGGAGAAAAAGGTAAAGGGAGGTATCACAAAGCCTAAGGGAAGAGAGTTTAAAGAAAGAGACATTGGTCAGTGGGTCAAATTCTGCTGTTAAGTAAGTGTTAAATGTTAAGTAAGATAAGAATGGAGAGTTGGATTTAGCAACTAACAGATTATAGGTGACCTTTGCGGCATCAGTTTCGATGGAGTGTTGGGAAGCAGAAACCAGACTGCAGTGGGTTAAACAGTTAATTTAAGGTAAGATATGTGTGACAGTGATAGTAGACCATTTTCTTAAATGCTTGACTGAAAAGGGAAGGAAAGAAGGAGTAACTGGAGACGGATACAAAATTTAGAGAGAGGTTTCAGTAAATATGTAAGTTGTAGGTTAAAAGCTATTTGAGAAGGAAAAATTTAAAATACCAGAGATAGTGGATAATTGATGAAGTGAAGCACCTAAAAAGACAGAAATGTTAGGATCCAGCATTGCTAGGGAGATTAACTCTGGCAAGGATGCACACCCTTTTCTGCTTATGATATCATGGAACTGGAGAATATTATGACTGTATTGAAGGGGCTATAGTTAGTGTTCAAATAAATGTGAATTAATAGGATTATTTGATGGACAAAGGGCAAGTTTCTACTCATATTAGAACTGTATTTGACTGACAAAGACGGTAATATGGATCTTGGGCATTTAAACTGTTTCCTTCACAGTAGTTCCCCAGGAACCATTTTGCATTTCCAACAGCAACAGATGAGTGATCTAGTCTCTCCATATCATTGCCAGCATTTGGTGGTAATATTATTTTTATTTTAGCCATTCTTATAAGTGTGTAAATACATTATTGTGGTTCTAATTTTTATTTATAAAACAGTCAGTTATATCAAACATATTTTCCTGTGTTTATTTGCATCAGTGAACTGTCTATTCAGGTTCTTTGCTAATTTCCTAACTATTTTTTACTGCTGAGATTTTAGAATTGTTTTATATATTTTAGATATAAGTTCTTTGTCAGATACATGGTTTGCAAATATTTTTTCCAAGTCTGTAATTTACCTTTTAATTATCTGAGCAGGATCCTGCATAGAGCAAAAGTTATGAATTTTGAAGAGATCCAATTTAGCAAGTCTTCCTTTCATATACTGTGCTTCTGATGTCAAGTCTAATATTTCGTTGTCTATCCTGTGATCCCCAAAGAGTTACCCTGTTTTCTAAAACTTACGGTTTTGCATTTTATATTATGTCCATGATCTATTTTGAGTCAAATTTTTAAAAGATGTAAGGTTTAGGTGAAAGACTACTTTTGTCTGATGGGTGCCCAATTATTTCAACACAATTTGTTGAAAAGACTCTTCTTCCTTCGTTAAATTTATTTTACACTTTTGTCAAAAGCCATTTGATCATATTTGTGTAAGTCTGTTTCTGGGTTCTGTACTCTGTTCCATTGCATTGATCTATGTGTCTATCCCACGACAAATGCCACACTGTTTGAACTATTGTTGCTAAGTATTAGGCCTTAATACTAGGTTAAGTGAATCTTCCCACTTAATTTTTTTGTCAAGATGATTTTAGCTGTTCTGGGGACTGAACCTTTCCAAATTAATTTGAAAATAAGCTAGTCTATGCCTATATTTATGGAGATTTTGACAGGAATTGAATTGGACCTATAAATTCAAAAGGATTAACATCTTTGTTATGCTGAGACCTGCATTTCATGAACATAGTATATCACTTATTTATTTACATGTTCTTTGATTTTTTTGTCAGCATTTTTGCAATTTTCAGCATACAGGTCTTACACGTATTTTGTTAACCTTATACCCAAGTATTTCATGTTGGGGGGATTACAAATGGCATTGTGATTTTAATTTTTGTTTCCACATGTTTACTTTTAGTATGTAGAAATGTGGTTGATTTTTATATGTTGAATGTGCACCTGGAAATCTTGCCAAGCTCAGTTATTTGTTCTATTTTTTTCATTTTTTCCTTGTGATGTTCTATGTAGACAATTATTTCATCTGAAAATAGAGACAGTTTTATTACTTCCTTTCTAACTTCTATACTATTTTTCCCTTTTTCTTGCCTTCTTGCAGGCACTAAGACTTCAGTACCATATTGAATAAGAGTAGTTACAGTGGACATCTGGTCTTGTTCCCAATCTTAGAGATAAAGCATTTCATCTTTCACCACTAGATACAATGAAAGCTATATAATTTATGTAGATGCTCTTTATCAAGTTGTGGAAGTTCCCCTCTATTTCTAGCTTGCTGAGAATTTTAATCATGAATGAGTATTGAATTGTTGTCAAATTCTGTTTCTCTATCAATTAATATGACCATATGATTGATTTTCAAATTCTGAAATTCACTTGCAGGTGTGAAATAAATTTTACTAGGTCATGGCAGGTGATTCCTTTTATACGTTGCTGGATGATATGGTTTGGCTGAGTCCCCACCCCAATCTCATCTTGAATTGTTGTTCCCATAATCCCGATGTGTCATGGGAGGGACCTGGTGGGAGGGGGAGGTAATTGAATCATGAGAGCGGTTACCTTTATACTGTTCTCATGATAATAAGTGAAATCTCATGAGATCTGATGGTTTTATAAGGGGCCTTTCCCCCTTCACTGCGCACTCCTCCCTTTTGCTACCATGTGAAGACGGATGTGTTTGCTTCCCTTCTGCTGGATTGTAAGTTTCCTGAGGCCTCCATGTGGAACTGTGAGTTAATTCAGCCTCTTTCCTTTATAAATTATGCAGTCTCATATATGTCCTTATAGCATTGTGAGAACAGAGAACAAACTAACACATTGGACATAATTTGGTAATTTCTTGTTGAAAATTCTGATGTCCAAATTCCTAAGATGTACTGGTCTGTAGTCTTCCTCTTCCTCCTCCTCCTCTTCTTCTTCTCCTCCCCCTCCCCCTCCTCCTCCTTCTTTGTATTGTCTCTGCCTGGTTTTGGTATCAGGATACTTGGAGCCTTGTAAGATAAAGCAAGAAGGGTTTCCTTGTCTTCTATTTTCTGTAAGAGATTGTGTAATATTAGTGTTAATTCTCCTTTAAATATTTGGTCAGATTCTCTCATGAAACTATCTTGGCCAAAAGATTTTTTTCCCAGAAGGTTTTACGTTGTAAATGCAATTTCCTTAATGATTATATAATTGGTCAAGTTGTTTTTTGATTGTTCGTTCATTAGGTAGCAGTTTTATGAAATTGATTTATTTTTTCTAAGTTGTCAAATTTATGAAGTAAAGTTGTTTGTGGTACTCCATTATTTTTTAATGGTTTCAGAATATGTAGTGGTATTCATTCCTGAGACTGATTCATTCCTGAGACTGATTATTTTTATCTTCATTAGTCTTCCTATAGATTTGTCAGTTTTATTTAGCTTTTAACATAAACTTTTGTTCCATTTATTTTCTTTATTGTTTTCTTGTTTCAATTCTATTGATGTTTGTTTTTATCTTTATTATTTCCTCTCTTCTTGATTTCTGATACTTTTGTTTTTTCTTAGTGTTTTGAGTCAGGGACTTAGTATATTGATTTGAGACTTTTCTTCTTTTCTAATGTAAGCATTTAATGCTATAAGTCTCTCTCACATCATTGCTTTGTCTGTGCCCCATGTATTTTGATATATTTTCATTATTATTCAGTTTTTCTTTATTTCCTTTGAGACTTCCTTTCTGAGCCTTATATTATTTGGAATACTTATCTTCAGTTTTCCAATGTCTAGAGACTTTTTTGTTATTTTTCAGTTCTTGATTTCTACTTTAATTTCATATGGTTAAATAACATTCTGTATGATTTTAATTTTTTTAAGTTTGTTAAGATTTATCTTATGGTACAGGACTTGGTTTATCTTGATGAATACACACTTGAAAAACAATAGTGTATTCTACTACTGGTGGTAGAGTGTTATATATCCATATATATTACCCAGTCTCATGTATGTCCTTATAGCATTGTAAGAACAGAGAACAAACTAATGCACTTGACATATATATATATATAAGTATATATAATATAATATATGTAAGTATATATATATATATATATATATCCACTAAGTACTGTTGATTGATTGTGTTGTTCAGTTCTGTTATATCTTTGCTTATTTTCTCTAGTACTTCTGTCAATTGCTAAAAATGGTGTGTGGAATCTCTAATGATAATTGTATATTTGTCTATTTCTTCTTTCAAATCTGTCAATTTTTGTTTCCTGGGTTTTGAGATGCTACTCTTTGAATTGTACACATTTAAGATTTTTTTATGTCTTTCTGGTATATCGATCATTTGATCATTGTGTAATGATCTTCTTTGTTCTACTAATTTTCTTTGCCCTCAAGACTACTTTAACTGATATTAATATAGCCCCCTTGCCTTTTTCTTAAATTAATGTACACCTGGTATATTATTCCTATCCTTTTACTTTCAATTTGCTTNATAATATATGTAAGTATATATATATATATATATATATCCACTAAGTACTGTTGATTGATTGTGTTGTTCAGTTCTGTTATATCTTTGCTTATTTTCTCTAGTACTTCTGTCAATTGCTAAAATGGTGTGTGGAATCTCTAATGATAATTGTATATTTGTCTATTTCTTCTTTCAAATCTGTCAATTTTGTTTCCTGGGTTTTGAGATGCTACTCTTTGAATTGTACACATTTAAGATTTTTTTATGTCTTTCTGGTATATCGATCATTTGATCATTGTGTAATGATCTTCTTTGTTCTACTAATTTTCTTTGCCCTCAAGACTACTTTAACTGATATTAATATAGCCCCTTGCCTTTTTCTTAAATTAATGTACACCTGGTATATTATTCCTATCCTTTTACTTTCAATTTGCTTATATAATTATCTTTGAAGCAAGTTTCGTATAGACAGCATATTGTTGTATCATGAATTTTTAATTTGGAATCCAAATTTTATTTTAAAATATACATGTAGTTACACCATATACGTTTAAGGTAAATTTAGTAATATGTTAGGGCTTAATTCTGCCATTTTAAAATTTATTTTCTATTTATTTATGTTTCCTATTCCTCTGCTTCTTTTTTGTTACCTTTTTATGAATAGTTTGAGTATATTTTTAGGAGTCCATATTGATTTATGTATAATGTTTTTGGGTATATTGCTTTCTATAGTTTTCTTAGTGGTTGCTCTAGGTATCACAATATACATATGTAACTTATTACAGTCTACTAGTGTTGACGTTTTACCACCACTTAGAATGAAGTGTCAGTATCTTATTTCCATTTAGGTTCTTCACCCTCCCCACTTTTAAAGTATAATTGTCTTAAGTATTTCTTCTACATACATTAAGCCCCACATCAGATGTTAAAATTTTTGCTTCAGTCATATGATTTAAGCAACTCACAAAAAGCAGGATAGTCTATTTAACCCTGTTTTTACTTATTCTGGGGTTCTTCTTTCCTTTCTGGAATTTTAAACCTTTGTTATTATTTTCTTTCTCTTTAGAGAAGTTCCTTTAGCCATTCCTTAAGGGTAGGTTTTCTAAGAACAAATTATCTTAGTTTTCCTTCATCTTTGTTTTCCCTTCACTTATGAAGGATATTGTTGTCAGATATAGTATTGAGAGTTAGCAGTTCTTTTCTTTCCGTAACTGAAAATGTGAAACGTCCTCCTTCTGGACTCTATGGCTTCAGAAAACTCACTATCATTGAATTGGTTCTGTCCTATAAGCAGTGCCCTGTTTCTCACTGGCTAATTTCATTGATTTTTTGTTGTTGTTGTTCTTAGTTATGAGATGTTTAATTGTGATGGCGTTTTGGCATAATTTCTATGTGTTTATCATATTTGGGGTTTGCTCAGCTATTTGTTTCTAGGTTTATGTCTATCACCAGATTGGGGAGATTTTCAGCTCATATTTCTATGAATACTTTTTAAACCCTACTTTCTAATTTCTTTCTGACTGGAACTTCAATAATACAAATTTTAGTTCTTTTGTCACTTTCTTACAGGTTCATAGAACTCTATTTTCAGTGTATTTTTTGTAGTTCAGATAGGGTGAATTTATTGTTCTGTCTTCAAGTATATCTCCACTCCTAGTCATTTCCACTCTAGTACTGAGCCTATCCAGTAATTTTTTTTTTTAATTTCTGTTACTGTATTTTTCAGTTCTATAATTTTAATTTTTAAGTAATTTCTATCTCCTTATTCAGATTTTTTTATTTTTTCACTTATTTGAAGTGAATTTATAATTGCCTGTTAAAGCATTTTTATGATAGCTGCTTTAAAATTATTAGCAGATAATTCCAATATCAGAATCACTGCAGTGTTGGAACTTGTCTTTGTACCTTTTGTTCGGCTGTTTATTGTTGGAAGTTTGAGTTGGGGTCTTCTATAGCATCCTGCCTGGGATATATGAGAGGAAATACAGAAAAACAGGGAACTCATTGCCATGCCATTATTCAAATGTAAAGGTCCCTAGGAAGCCCACCTTCTTTTTCTACTTTTCTGAGACTTCCTATACTTGTTTGTTTCATTATATCTGGTTTCGTTATATCTGAACACTTATATTATGCTCATAATGCATTGAAAAGCCTTACATTTTGGAATTCATGTCCTGTGCTATCTTGAAAAAATAATTTTCTGGAGTCTTTCTAGACTCTTTTGCCTGCCAATGCAGCCACCATCACCTTGAAATATTCTCACTGGGGCAACACTAATTGTTTCTACTAACCTTATCCTGGTCACTAATCTACAGCTGAGCAGCTCTCAACATGTTTGTAGCAACATGCAAATGCCCTCCAAGAAAACCTGATGATTTCAGACAAAAGTCCTTGGTTCTTTCCTTTCATAACATCCTTTAACCCATGGTCAGGTCATTGTGCCTCTCTCTACACTTTCACTCCCAATTAAGGAGGTGACAGATTGCCCATGGTGACACAACTGACAGCTATAATAAGCTCACCTTGGAAGACATCCCTAAGCTAACATCCATTCCTCCCTTAGAATAGACTATCTTTTTGAGACTTCTCAAATGACTATGACTAGATCCCTGAAGATAATATTAGTGACCTTGGGAAGGGGTCAGAAGAAAAGTACACATGCTTCTCTGTTGCTGCAACTTTATCAGTAATTAATGACAAAATCTTGGTGAGCTATTATGGCAACCCAAGCCTGTTCTATGTTATCTCTTCTGAGCACGTATGTAATTTGATTGCTGTCAACCCACACTTCTAAAAAACACTCCATATACATAGTCCCAAAACTTATCAGTTACTACCCATTTTAAGGCCAGGAAATCTATCTTGTAAATAGACTACTAAATGCCACCCCTAGACACACTCCAATTGGCAGCAGATATCACCCTGTGCTCCCTCTCCTTGTTTTGACAGACTACTGCCCTCAGGCAGTCAAAGGTGGCAGCTTTCTAGATAATGAAAAGCAAGAATCAGCCAAGGGGAGGCAGGGGTTATGTAATCCACTAAAGCACCAACAGGTTAGAGGCCTTCCTCTACATCTTCCTGCATATCTCAATAAGCTAAGGGGAATAGAGGTGGGGGAACACTGAATTTCTATTATACTATGAGCTTCCTCCATTTTACTTGCAATGTCCAACTCCTAACCTAACATGGTCACTGAGTATCTTAACAATCTGGAAATATTTCTTTATAAAGCTCCTATAGAAACCACTAAATTTCAAAAATGTGTTCTATATTCTGTAATTGTGGGGACAAGTGATGAGATCCTGTCAGGATCTATCTCTATTTGTAATGGGTACTCTACCCTGATATGTGCAGAGTAGTTTTTGGATCAGATTTCAAAAAGTAGAAATTATCAAATACCTAGGCTTAATGAGAACACATTGAATAAATGTCTTCATTTTGCAACACCACTGTTTGCATGTATCCTAGATCTAATCACATAGTCGTGACATGTGAACCTCACTTAGAGTACCCTACTACCTTTATTTAGGAAACATTAATTTAATATGCATTTAACCAAAGTAAAGTTGGAATTCAGTACTAAAGCTTCATAGGGACAGCCACCCTAATCCCAGGTATTTGTTACTGAAGAATTTTAACACAATAGTGGTTTGAGACCATTGAGGCCATTGAGCTCCAAACACCTTCCATCTTCTGTCTTTTCACCTTCCTTAG
This sequence comes from Rhinopithecus bieti, assembly GCF_001698545.2. Classification (NCBI taxonomy): domain Eukaryota; kingdom Metazoa; phylum Chordata; class Mammalia; order Primates; family Cercopithecidae; genus Rhinopithecus; species Rhinopithecus bieti. Next base: position 1,987,282 of record NW_016808026.1, read on the forward strand.
GATTCAAAACTAAACAGGTAGTCCCCAGTGAATCAATTTCAAAGGGGCCCCAAAAGTCTTAACCTAACTTTCATAGAATTCGTATTAGTTAAGGATTGTGTTTGACCAAATATAACAAAAAACCTAAATGACAGTGGACAAAACAAAATGGGGGCTTAATTTTCTCTCACAGAACAGGAATCCAAAGTTAACTTGGCTAGAGCTAGTATAATCCTGCTTAAGTGTTTCAGGACTAAGTTCTCTGATACATTCTTAGCCTTTTATTCATGAGCAGTTATAAGATGGCTGCTGGCACAATGTCAACTTTCACACATAAAGAATGAATTTCAAAGAGTGAAAGGAGTAGGTACTAACTGAGCTAGCCACCTTTTTAATGATCCTTCCAAAAACCCTACCAAGCATCTCATTGATCAGAACGGTGATACACCTGGCTGCAATGGACACTGGGAAATGTAATTCTTATAGCTGAATACATTGCCATCTCTACAAAATCTGGCTTGTGTTAGTGAAGAATAAGGGAGAATGAATATTGGATGGACAACTAGCAGATCCTATTAGAGCCAAAGTACATAATTCAGTGAAAGAGTGCAAACAATAGCTGTCTTCTTAATTATATGAAATAATTATTAATTTGTCTTTACATTGTCTAATTTTACTGTAAAAACATGTAATTAATCTTGTTTTTAATTTGCTTAAAATTGGTGCTATGCATATATGGCTAATGATTATGAAGTTGTTCATGAAAGCTACAAATTTGAGAAGCACTTTCATGCTTCTCAAAGGAGGCTATTTATGTTTTAAAATTTTTTGAAAAATTACTTTGATGACTATGGAGGATGCCACATACAGCAGCCATCTGGATAAGTAAGGGACTAGAGATACATGACTTCTCCACCACCAGAAGTCTGTGCTAGAGAGGACACTCCAAGAGAGGTTTTAGGCTTAGGGAATAAGGATTGACCCACCTGAAATATGTTCCACCTTGACTCAGTTTGTTTTCTTACTCATTACATCTTATAGATTGAAAATCAGATATAGAATCTCAAGAATTGTAGCAAGTCTTTTATTTCTGGAGTTTTGAGTTGAAAGTAAATCCAGAAAAAAAACTTTCAGTGCTTTGCCAGATGCGGTATTTATAAGAATATGAAAAAGGAACATTATTGGATACTCCCCAATGAGTAGACCATTTCTATCTGTACTTAAATGGGATGAAGACCCAGGGAAGGTAGCTGGGTAATGCCACCCCAAAAAGGAAGAGGATGGGACGGAGATGTTCACATATGATGGCAGGGCAAAGCACAAGATCTGACACTCTCCGTGCTGAAAGCCACAAGAACCAGCAGTACTGGTGATATAGACCACATCTTGAAAAGGAGGGCCAGTAGAGACTTGTGTCTGAAGAGGAGCTGTACTTTGAACTTACTAAGTGGTTACTCAGTAGAGACTTTTTAAAACTTCAGATGTCGGCCGGGCGCGGTGGCTCAAGCCTGTAATCCCAGCACTTTGGGAGGCCGAGACAGGCGGATCACGAGGTCAGGAGATCGAGACCATCCTGGCTAACACGGTGAAACCCCATCTCTACTAAAATACAAAAAACTAGCCGGGCGAAGTGGCGGGCGCCTGTAGTCCCAGCTACTCGGGAGGCTGAGGCAGGAGAATGGCGTAAACCCGGGAGGCGGAGCTTGCAGTGAGCTGAGATCCGGCCACTGCACTCCTGTCCGGGCGACAGAGCGAGACTCCGCTTCAAAAAAAAAAAAAAAAACTTCAGATGTCCCTTTGAACTGGAACAGAGTCCACTTGGAATGCTCTTTCTTTCCTTATGCCATATGATGGAAACAGAGCAGTTAAAGACAAGTAGAGCAATTATAGAAAAATATTTTTTCTCTATAATTAATTAATTTCTTATTAGTTTAATTCATAATTTTATAGTTAATTATAAATTAAATATTGATCTAATTACTTTTCTATAACAGATTTAGATATTTTTTTCTCTTTCTCTGTAACGTATGGAGAAATATATATTTTTAATATAAAAATAGATAAATATTAAAATATATAAATATAAAGCATATGATTATATGTATATATGATTATGTATAGATAAATATATTATTTTATGAGTATTTAATGAATATATTAATCATTTATTATATGAATATTTAATAATTTATATATAATACATTTAATAATTTCTGGCTTTTAGTATAATATGTAGAATATTAAATGTTTTTATGAATAAATATGAACTTATATCATTTTACAATCCTTAACAAGCCCCTTTGAATTTGGAAAAGAGTAAGATATCACCACTTGGAGGGTTTTTCTTTTTTTTTCCTATGCAATAGAAAGGGAGCAAGAGCAGAGCAATTATATGAAAAATATGTATTTTCCTCTATAATTAATTTAAAGGGAAATACATAAAAACATGTTAAACTAAAATATATACAGTATTTTATAGTGATATATGTTAATAATATGTAACATATATAATAACATGAATATAAAATATGTACAATATAAATATATACATTAAATATATTAGTATATAAATACACATTACATATATTAATATATAAATATATCTTCAATATATGCTCATATATAATTACTCATATTGGTAACTAAAGATTTACACATCTGAGTAGTAATGTGAGTATATTTGCAACCCCATTATGTAAGTCATTTTCAAAAGCTGGAGAGTGGAATGTTTCAGTGTAAGAAATAGCCAACAAATAGATTACTACTGTATTCGTTCAAGTAATACTTATTGTGGCCTTACTGCATTCTTCTATTACATTATGATCTTGAAATAATTTATTTTGTTTTGTTGTAGCATTTGAATGGGGTTTTTGAATGTGATCAATAGCATATTAACAATTTCTTTCTTAAATTAATAAAACATTGTGTTGGAAGAGAGTCAAACTGGGGCAAGCAAACATGAGAAGATGTAATTTAGGTGGCCCCAGACTTTAATTTGGTCTAAGAGCTGGTTTGGCAGATCTGAGGACAATTGAAGATCATGCTGACACCAGGTACTGCTCTCCAGAGGCTACTGCTTTCTAAGAAAGTGGTTCTCTCAGTCAACCACCTCTTTATTATTATACAGCATTGTATACATAAGCTGAAGATGGCCTCTGTATATTGGTCCCTTGGTTATTTACATCTTCACAGCAGGCTATGAACAGTTAGCTCAAAAACTGGCCAACACCATCAAACTTAAATTTTTACACATGCAGTTGTTTTAAACATAACCCAAAGAAGCAGAACTATGGCCATTTAGAGCTTGAATACCCCACAAAAAAAGCATAGTCACCATCTGCTAGCTATAGATAAGACAAACTTTGGGGCTATAAAAACCCTAAGCTGCTGCTGCCCTTCAGAATTCTCTGACCTAGAGATCCTCTGTCATGCTGCCAAGTGACATCACCTAGACATAGAACCGCCTATCTGATCCCTCTCTCCCCTGGAAGTTCCCTTGACCTCCTCCCCTTCTGGATGGCAGTCCTCCTTTGAGCTATATCCCCGGGAAGTATTACCCTGGAAGTATTACAGGACTTTTCTCACATGCAGATCTATGAAAGTATCACCCAGCTATAGCTTGTGTGTGCTATTGTCATCTCATCATCATTTTTTTTTGATCAGCCCCCAAATACTCCAAATGTCCTATACATAGATGCCCAGATATTTCTTGCTCCATTGTGACTCAAAATATGTAACCTGTTACAAGAGGGTGGTCATCTTCTGGAGCCCATTGCTTGCTATTCTCAGTCCAGGTATACCTAAGTGTCTAACTATGACACTCTGTGGAATAATAGAATTTGGGGAGATCGTGTGAACACTGCTACTTATCTTTCCTAAGTAGACCTGGTATTATACTGGGTGATGCTAGTAGAGTGCATGTTCAAGTTCACTTTAAATGACAGAACAGGTTAGTCTTGTAATAAAGCCTGAATATTTTCAATGTTAGAAAGCATGGTATTTTGTAATATCAAGTAATAATAGGTTTAGGCTTTTCCAATACTGACTGCACTGATGACAAAGCTTCTTGAAGTAATGAAAGTGGTTTTTTGCTCGAATAATAGACTTTTGATGAAATATTTATATTTTATCCTTTACCTCTGATCATCTTTATACTCAATAGATAATTTTATTCAGTATGAAATAACAATGCCTTGTGTTACTGCCCATGTAAATGGGCAATGAATTGACAGGACAGATATCTGTGCCCACCATTTCATATTAATAAATCTCCCTGTTAATATTAGTTATTAAAAACTTTAATAACTTTCACTGTTAATTACTTTCACTGTTGTTTTTAACTTTGAATTCAGGCAATAATATATGTCATTGGTTGCCAATTTAACCTTTCTTAGACTAAAGCAATGTTTGAATTGACATTCAGATGCAACAAATGATGCACTTTCTTACTGCATACATAGCTACTATTCCATCAGTACTGAGCAAAACACTACTTTTACCTTTTATATGTAGCTCACAAACAATGAACAAAACATGTCATATTAGATTTTAAGTGAAGACTGGAATAAAAATTCCTCAATCTCAGATCCCACATATATACATACTGCACCTATCAAGAACAGATCATAACCTTCTGATTATAATCAACACATTAAAGGTTTCATCAAATTATGAAACAATAAGAAAGTCTGGGGGGAAATTTTGTGGTTGGATCTCTTGCAGTGACCAGAGTGTGAGGATATTTGTATTTCAAATGAAAGCTCATTGTGGAGCAATGTACCCATGTCAGTCAGTCTTTCTCCCCAGTTATCACAGAGCTAAATTAACGAGTTCATGAGCAAAATGACATGCACTCAATAACATGGGTGTCCTCTCACTAAGGATGAGCTAACAATGACATTAGATGAGTCCCCAACCTACCAACATCAGAGACCCATGTTAAATCCCCAATAAGATGTCATTTCCTAGGTGTACTGGCCAGCCATTAATGGTAGATTAATTACATTGTATACTGTCTGACATGGAGGTTGCAGCAATTATTCCCCATTACAAAATCATCCTTTATTGTATTATATAAATTTGACTTTCCTATGAACAGAACTTTTGTCAGCATCATTCTTTACAGACACACGTACAATTTTATTCATTGACATAACATCCCACACAACATTGCCTTCTAATCAAGAAACTTATTTTTATAGGAAAAAAAGTGTAATGGGCTTATATCTATAGGATTGACCCGTTTATCGTGGATTCAAATACCTAGAAGCAACTACTGGCTTAATAAAATGGTGGAATATATTATTGGTGGAAATGGTGGAACACTCAGTTATGACACCAAATGAAGTACAACATTATCTGGGGTTTATTACCACAATATGCAAAATATACTCCAAGCAAGTAACCGATATCAGCTGCCATTTTTTTTTCTTGTGATACATAGTTCCTTAAACAAGGAGTGGAACTGGGAATGCCTCATCTCAGTATTAACCCTTTTGACAAATCCTGCAAATATGTCTTGCTTTCTGTCAGCTCAACTGTGGACTCTGATCTTATATGCCAGTGGAATAACGCTGTACACAACCCAATGCAGAAAGACCACTAAAGACTTAAGCCCTCTGGAAAGAGGATTTCATCACCCTACAAAGGAAAGGGCCATTATCAACTGAATTATCATCTAAAGGCAATGGGAACATGGAATGCAGTGGAGGAAGGATGTTAAGGCTACCAACTAAGTTCTCACCTTCAGCTACAAGAATGAGAACTACAAAAGGTATGCATATTTACTTGATTTTTAAATTATTAATTATATACATATGTTTATATAACTAGTAATTATATAATTCATATATACATGTATACATATACACATCATATATGCATGCTGCTATAGTGTAAATGTTTGTGTCCTTCCAAAATTCCAAAATTTATAATCCCTAAGGTGGAAGGTGGAAATCCTTCCCCAAGATTAGGTGGAGATCCTAACCCCAAGGTGTTATGGGTAGAAAATAGAGCCTTTGGGAGATGTTAAGTCATGAGAGCTCTGCCGAGGGTGAGGAATGAGACTAGTGCCCTTATGAAAGAGGCCCGAGGGAATTCATTTACCCCTCTGTCATGTGAGACCTCAGCGAAAAGATACCTATCTATAAACCAGGAAGGAGGCCCTCACCAGAAACCAAATTTACTGGTGCCTTGATCTTAGACTTCCCAGCCTCCAGAACTGTGATAAATAAATATCTGTTATTTATAAGCTACCTGGTGTGTAGTATTTTGTTACAGAAGTCTGAACAGATTAATGCATACACACACACACACACACACACACATATATATATACACACACACACACACATATATATCTTGACAATTTTTTAGTCTCTTTCCCTTACTATTTTATAGAAAATATGTTGGTAATTGTTTGCCATATAACATAAGTCCTGAACAAATATCAAAAAGTAAAATGGAGCTTTCAAATGAGTACACAAAAGTAGTTAAAATACAGAGTATCAAAGAGAAAAGAAATCATTAACCATAGATGGATAGAGTGGTTGTTAATAACTTTGTGTCTCCTTTTTGTTGAAAGAGTATGTGCATCTTTATTCATATGAAGGATACTCTTATCATTAGCGTAGTGTTGTTGCCATTGTTGGATAGACATTTATGGATACTGAGTTTCCAAATGAATAGATTTGTCACATATTGTCTATTGATGTCATTCTGTACTCTTTCCTATGTCGTATAGGCTTGATTTTTGAAACCTGTGTTTCTGAGATTCCCTTTCCAGCAAAGTTGTGGTTTAGATCTTCTATAAAAACATACTTGCGGCCTGGTGCAGTAGCTCACACCTATAATCCCAGCACTTTGGGAGGTTGAGGCAGGCGGATCACAAGGTCAGGAGATCGAGACCATCCTGGCCAATATGGTGAAACCCCGTCTCTATTAAAAATATAAAAATTAGCTGGATATGGTGACATGCGCCTGTATTCCCAGCTACTCGGGAGGCTGAGGCAGTATAGTCGCTTGAACCTGGGAGGCTGAGCTTGTAGTGAGCTGAGATCGTGCCACTGCACTCCAGCCTGGTGACAGAGTGAGACTCTGTCTCAAAAAAATAAAATAAAATAAAATAAAAATATACTTATATGGGATATAGAAAATGAAAGAGAAGCTAAAACCCTTATTTGTCCTGACACTGGCAGGCAGGCAGCTACGTGGACTTAATCAGAAAGCAGACATGAGGTCTTGCAGTGACTGTCCGGCCTTCTCCTGTGTATCATCCACTTTGGTGCTCTGGGAACTGATATTGTTGGTGGTGATGTCTTGCAATTTCTGAAACTGCCTATTTTTCTGATTATAGACAGTTTTCTCAAACCTTGTTGAGAACTGAGTTATGTCCTCTCAAAATTCTTCTGTTGAATCCTTAACTCCCAGTACCTGCAAACTCTAACCCCCAATACCTCAAAATATGACTATATTTGGAGATGGGAACTTTTAAAGAGGCAACTGCATTAAAATTAGGCTGTTTAAGTGAGCCCAAATACAACCTAACTGATATCCTTGTAAGTAGGAGAAATTAAAATACTCAGAGAGGCTGGGAGCATTGGCTAACGCCTGTAATCTGAATACTTTGGGAAGCCGAGGCAGGCAGATCACTTGAGGTCAGGAGTTTGAGACTAGCCTGGCACCAACATGGTGAAACTCTGTCTGTATTAAAAATACAAAAATTAATCAGGCATGGTGGCGGGTGCCAATAATCCCAGCTACTCGGGAGTCTGAGGCAGGAGAATTGCTTGAACCCAGGAGATGCAGGTTTCAGTAAACCGAGATCATGCCACTGCACTCCAGCCTGGGTGACAGAGTCATATTTTGTCAAAGGAAGAGAGGAAGGGAGGAAGGGAGGAAAAGAGGAAGGGAGGGAGGAAGGGAGGAAGAAAACAGCCCCAGGGAAGCACACGCACAGAGAAAAGACCATGTGAAGACACAGGAGGATGTTAGCCATCCGCAAGCCAAGGAGAGAGACTTCAGATGATCTGCAAGCCAAGGAGACAGGCTTCAGAAGAAAGCAAACATGCCAACACCTTGATCTTGGACTTCCAGCCTCTAAAATAGTGAAAAAATACATTTCTATTGTTTAAGCCACCCAGTCTGTGGTATTTTGTTATGGCAGTCATAGAAAACTAATGCAAACCTCATCCTCTAGCACGTCCAAAGGTTTTATTAGCATCTAATACTTGTGTTAAAGCCCTTCCTTCTTGAAATATTTACAGTGGATTCTCTTTTATTAATCAAAACCATACTGATACAATGTAAAAAACACTTAATTTAATATAGTAAATAAAACAAATAGAAACACTAAAACACTAAAAACACTATGAATAAATAACATAAAATAAGGCCATTACCACTGTATTTTATTAAAAGAATGTAAGCCAAGGTAAATACAAAATGTCATGACTATGGAATATGTGTAATCTTCAAGTTCCTATGATCTATTAGGACATAATGGGACATTCCTGAATTTCTGAGAAATTTATAATTAATTTTACACTTTCTGTTAGTACAATGTGTATCAGTAAATGTATCACCCTTTTTCTTCTCAAACTGCCAAAGTACTGAAGAACACTGGATATACTGAGGGGAGCAGGCAGTGGCAAGTGGAGCATATGTTGAAAAGACTTCTCCACCAGTCTTTGCAATATTTTATATTCTTTCTGATATAATTGATATAAATATAATTGATTTTTGACTTTAATTTTCGGATGCTTTACTGCTAGCGTATAGACATATAATTGTTCTTGTATCCTGTAGCTTTTCTAAATGTGTTTATTAAGCTGTAATACATATTTATTTCTAGATGCCTTCATGCTTTCTATGTAGAAGATCAGGTCATGTACAAATAGAGTTTTCTTTCTTTCTTTGCAATCTGGATGCCTTTTTTTTTTTCCTCCCCAATGGCTACATCCTCTAGTGCAATGCTGAGTAGAAGTAGCAAGAGTGGACATCCTTGTTTTGGTTCTTGATCTTAAGGAGAAAACTTCGGTCTTTTACTATCAAAAGCTTTTTATAGGTCCTATTAGCAGCTTGAAGAAGTCCCCTTCTCGTCATAGTTTGTTGATTGTTTTACATAAAAGGATGTTGGATTTTATCAAATGATTTTTCTGCATCCTTTGAAACGATAATTTGGGTTTTGTCTTCTATTTTATTAATATGGCACATTACGTTAATTGATTTTGGATATTAAACCAACCTCACATTCCCGGGGGTAAATTTCAGTAGGTTGTAATATATAACACTTTTTGTATGTTGTTTGATTTGGAGGTAGAGTATCTTGCTGATGGATTTTATATCTCTATTCATAAGGTATGGGCCTATTGCTTTCTTTTTTGTTCATATCTTTGGCATTGGAGTGATATTGGCTTTGTGGAATTAATTGGAAAGTGTTATCTCCTTTTCCATTTTTTGGAAGAGTTTGTGAAGAATTTATACTGATTCATTAAAAGTTTGGTAGAATTTACCAGTGAAGCCATCTACACCGAAGCTTTTCTTCATAGGAAGTTTTAAAATTACTAATTCAATTTCTTTACATGTTACAGGCATTATTTATATTTTCTATTATTTTGAGTCCGTGTCAGTAATTTGTCTCATCTGAATTATCTAATTTTTTGGCATAAAATTATTCATAGAACTCTATAATCCTTTCTATTTCTGTAAGGTTTAAAATAATGTCCTTCATTTATTCTTGATTTTACTAATTTGAATCTTTTCTCATCTTTTTATGGTCAGTCTAGTTAAAGGTTTCTCAATTTTGTTGTTTTCAAAGGATGGAAGTTTGATTTGGTTGATTTTCTCTGTAGGTTCCCTGCTTTATGAATCTTTGTTTTCTTCCTTGTGATTTTTTTGATTTAGTTTGTTTTTCTTTTTCGAGTATTTTAAGTTAAGTGGCTAAGTTATTGATTTAGATCTTTGTTCTTTTCTGAGATAGACGTACATCACTATTAATTTCCCTATGAGCACTGCTTTAGCTACATGTCGTAAATTTTGGTATGTTGTGTTTCACATTTATAAATCTCAAAGTATTTTCGAATTTCTTTTGTGATATCTTCTTGACCCTTTGGTACTTTAGGAGTGTATTGTTTGGTTTCCACTATTTCTGAATTTTCCAAATTTCTCTCTGTTAATGATTTCTAGTTCTATTCTAAACGAGGAACATACTTTGTATAATTTCTGTCCTCTTACATTCGTTAAGACTTGTTTTATAGCCCAGCATTTGGTCTCTTACGGAGAGTGTTCCTTGTGCACTTAAAACTAATGGGTATTTTACAGTTTGTAGGGTGGATGTCTCTAAATGTCTGCTAAGTCTAGTTAGTTTATAATAAATAAACTCTCTGATGGTTTTGTGGAACAATACGGTTCCAGTCATTTCTTTTCCAGTCATTTATTTACATTTAAAATTTTTAATTTTGTGGGTTTATAATAGGTGTATATATTTATAGGGTACGTGAGATATTTCCATATAGGCATACAATGTTTAATAGCCACATCATAGAAAATGGGATATCCATCTCCTCAAGTATTTATCATCTGTGTTACAAACAATCCAATTATACTCTTCTAGTTATTTTTAAAATTACAATTAAATTATTATTGACTATTGTCCCGCTATTGTGCTAGCAAATGCTGGGTCTTATTCATTCTTTCTATTTTCTTGTACCCATTAACCATCCCCTTGTTCCCCCCATACCTCACTACCCTTCCCAGCCTGTGATAAACATCCTATTCTCTATCTCAATGAATTCGATTGTTTTTATTTTTAGCTCCTACCAATAAGTGAGAACATGCAACATTTGTCTTTCTGTTCCTGGCTAATTTCACTTAACATAATGATTTCCAGTTCCATCCATGTTGTTACAAATGACAAGATATCATTTATTTTTATGACTGAATACACTCCAGTGTGTGTAAGTACCACATGTTCTTTATCCATCCATCTGCTAATGGTCTCTTAGGGTGCTTCCAAAACTTGGCTATTGTGAACAGTGCTGCAACAAACATGGCAGTGCAGGTGTCTCTTTGGTATACTGATTTCCTTTCTTTCAGATATACACCGAGCAGGAGGATTGCTGGATTATATGGTAGCTCTATTTTTAGTTTTTTGAGGAAACTACAAGCTCTTCTCCATAGTGGTTGTAATAATTTACATTCAAACTGACAGTGTAAAAAGGTTCCCTTTTCTCTACATTCTCACCAGCATTTTTTCTTGCCTGATTTTGGATAAAAGCCTTTTTTTAAAAACAGTGTCTTGCTCTGTCACCCAGGCTGGAGTGCAATGGTGTGATCTCAGCTCACTGCAACCTCCGCCTCCCAGGTTCAAGAGATTCTCCTGCCTCAGCCTCCTGAGTAGCTTGGATTACAGGCATGTGCCACCATGCCCAGCTAATTTTTGTATTTTTAGTAGAGACAGGTTTCACCATGTTGGCCAGGCTGGTCTCAAACTCCTGACCTCAAGTGATCCACCCGCCTTGGCATTCCGAAGTGCTGGGATTACAGACATGAGCTACTGCACCTGGCCGGATAAAAAGTCATTTTAACTGGGGCGAGATAATATTTCATTGTAGTTTGGATTTCCCCTTAACTGATGATCAATGATATTGAGTACCTTTTCATACACCTGTTTGCCATTTGCATATCTCCTTTTGAGAAATGTCTGTTGAAATCTTTTACTCATTTTTATTCAGATTATTAGAATTTTTACTGTAGAACTTTTTGAACTCCTTATATAAGGAGTTATTATTAGTCCCTTATATATCTGGTTATTAGTCCCTTGTCAGATGGGTAGTTTGCAAATATTTTCTTCTATTCTGCGGATTGTCACTTCACTTTGTTGACTGTTTCCTTTGCTGTACAGAAGATTTTTAACTTGATCCCATTTGTTCACTTTTGCTGTGGTAACCATGCTAATGGGGTATTACTTAAGATATTTTTGTCCAGATCAACATCCTGGAAAATTTTTCTGATGTTTTCTTGTAGTAGTTTCATGGTTTGAGGTCTTAGATTTAAGTCTTTAATCCATCTTTGATTAGATTTTTGTATAAGGCAAGAAATAGGGGTCAAGTTTCATTGTTCTGTATATGGATATCCAGTTTCCCAGCATCATTCATTGAAGAGGCTTTCTCTTCAATGTATATTCTTGGCACCTTTGTTGAAAATGAGTTCTCTGTAGGTGTGTGAATTTGTTTCTGCATTCTCTATTTCATTCCATTGGTCTATATGTTTGTTTTTATGCCAGTAGCATGCTGTTTTGGTTACTATAGCTCTGTAGGATAATTTGAATTCAGGTAATGTTATTTCTCCAATTTTGTTCTTTTTGCTCAGGATAGCTTTGGCAGTGTAGGGTCTTTTGTGGTTCCATATAAATTTTAAGATTTTTTTTTCTATATCTGCGAAGAATGTCATTGACATTTTGATAGAGATTGCATTGAATCTGTAGATTGCTTTGGGTAGTATGGATATCTTAACAATATTGATTCTTCCACTCCATGAATGTGGAATATCTTTCCATTTTTTTTGTGTCCTCTTCATTACTTGGTCATGATGAATTATCCTTTTAATGTATTGTTGAATTTGGCTTGCTAGTAGTTTGTGGAGGATTTTCATATCTATATTCAGCAAAGATTTTGGCTCATCATTTTCTTCTTTTTTTTGTTTGACATGTCTTTGACTTGGGTATCAGGGTAATACTGTCCATGTAGAACAAGTTCAGAAACACTCTCTCCTCCTCTATTTTTTTTGGAATGGTTTGAGTGGAATTGGTATTAGTTCTTCTTTAAATGTTTGGTAGAATCAGCAGTGAATCCGTGGGGTCCTAGGATTTACTGGGAGACTTTTTATTACAGTTTCAATATTGTTACTTGTTATTGACCTGTTTAGATTTTTTATTTCTTCATGTTTCAATCTTGGTAAGGTGCACGTGTCTAGGAATTTATCAATTTCTTCTAGATTTTCTAATTTATTGGCATATCATTGCTCATGGAAGACACTAATGATCCTTTGAATTTCTGCAGTATCAGTTATTTCATCTCTGATTTATTTGGGTCTTCTCTCTTTTTCACTACTCTGGCTAAAGTCTTGTCAATTTTGTTTATCTTTTCCAAAAAACAGCTTTTTTATTCCATAGATGTTTTGCACTGTTTTCTTCATTTCAAATTCATTTATTTCTGTTTTAATTTTTATTATTTATTTTCTTCTACTAATTTTGGATTTGGTTTGATCTTGAATTTCTAGTTCTTAAAAATGTATCATTAGGTTATTTCTTTGAAGATTTTCTTCTTCTTTGATGTGGGCACTTATAGCTATAAATTTCCCTCTTAATATGGCTTTCAGTGTATTCCGTTGGCTTTAGCATGCTGTTTTCCATTGCCATTGGTTTTAAGACATTTTTCAGTTTACTTCTTAATTTATTCATTGACCCACTGATCATCACAGAGCATTTTGTTTAATTTTCCATTTGTTTGTGTAGTTTCCAAAACTCCTCTTGTTGTTGACTTCTAGTTTTATTCTTTTGTGATCAGAGAAGATGCTTGATTTTTTTATATTTTTTGAATGTTTTAAACCTTGAATTGTGACCTAAAATATGGTCTATTTTTGAGAATAACCCATGTGCTGAGGAGAAGAATGTGTATTCTGCAGCCTTTGGATGAAATATCCTGTAAATATCTATTAGGTCCATTTGTTCTACAGGACAGATTAAGACTGATTTTTCTTTGTTGAATTTCTAATGAGAGATTTGTCCAATGCTGAAAGTAGAGTGTTGAAGTCTCCAGTTAGTATTTTATTGAGGTCTGTCTCTCTCTTTATCTGTAATAATATTTGCTTTACATATCTGGGTGCTCCAGAGTTGGGTGCATATGTATTTATAATTATGTCCTCTTTCTCAATTGGCTTCTTTATCATTACATAATGATGTTCCGTGTCTTCTCATATATTTTGTCTGGAGATCTACTTTATCTAATATAAGTATAGCTACTCCGTCTCTTTTCTGGTTTCCACTGGCATGGAGTACCTTTTTATATTCATTTATTTTCAGTTTATGTGTATCTTTATAGGTGAAGTGTGTTTCTTGTATGCAACATATCATTGGGTCTTATATTTTTTATCAATTCAGCCAGTTTGTCTTTCACTGGATAGTTTAGTCCATTTACATTCAATGTTATTGTATTAGTCCATTTTCATGCTGCTAATAAAGACACACCTGAGACTCGGAAGAAAAAGTGATGTGATTGGACTTACAGTTCCACATCGCTGGGAAGGCTTCAGAATCATGGCAAAAGGCAAAAGGCACTTCTTACATGGTGGTAGCAAGATAAAATGAAGAAGATGCAAAAGCAGAAACCTCTGATAAAACCATCAAATCTCATGAGACTTATTCACTAACACAAGAAGAGTATGAGGGAAACCACCCCTGTGATTCAAATTACCTCCCACCACATTCCTCCCACAATACATGGAAATTATGGGAGTACAATTCAAGATGAGATTTGGGTGGGGACAGAGCCAAACCATATCATTCCATCCCGGCCCTTCCAAATCTCATGTCCTCACGTTTCAAACTAATTATGCCTTCCCAACAGTCCCCCAAAGTCTTAGCTCACTTCAGCATTAACCCAAAAGTCCACAGTCTGAAGTCTCATCTGAGACAAGGCAAGTCCCTTCTGCCTATAAGACTGTAAAATCGAAAGCAAGCTAGTTACCTCCTAGATACAATGGGGATACAGGTATTGGGTAAGTTCAGTCATTCCAAATGGGAGAAATTGGCCAAAATAAAGTGGTTACAGGGCCCATGCAAGATTGAAATCCTGTGGGGCAGTCAAAATTTAAAGCTCCAAAATGATCTCCTTTCATGCCAGGTCTCACATCCAGGTCATACTGATGCAAGGGGTGGGTTCCCATGGTCTTGGGCAGCTCCACCCCTGTGACTTTGTATGGTACAGCCTCCCTCCTGGTTGCTTTTACAGACTGGCATTGAGTGTCTGCGGCTTTTCCAAACAAATGGTGCAAGCTGTTGGTGGATCTACTGTTCTGGAATCTGGAGGATGATGATCCTCTTCTCACAGCTGCACTAGGTTTTGCCCAGTAGGGACTCTGTGTTGGGGCTCTGACCCCACATTTCCCTTCTGTACTGCCCTAGCAGAGGTTCCCCATGAGCACTCTGCCCCTGTAGCAAACTTCTGTCTGGGCATCCAGGTGTTTCCGTACATCTTCTGAAATCTAGGCAGAGGTTCCAAAACCCCAGTTCTTGACTTCTGTGCACTCGCAGGCTCAACACCACATGGAAGCTGTCAAGGCTCGAGGCTTGCACCCTCTGAAGTCACTGCCAGAGCTCTACATTGGTCTCTTTCAGCTACAGTTGTAGGGGCTGGGACATAGGGCACCAAGTCCCTAGGCTACACACAGCACAGGGACCCTGGGCCCGGCCCCTGAAACCATTTCATCCAAGGCTTCTAGGCCTATGATGGGAGAGGCTGCCATGAAGACCTCTGACATTACTTGGAGACATTTTACCAATTGTCTTGGGGATGAATATTCAACTCCTCATTGCTTATGCAAATTTCTGCAACTGGGTTGAATTTCTCCTCATAAAATAGGTTTTTCTTTTCTGTTGCATTGTCAGGCTGCACATTTTCCAAATGTTTATGTTCTGTTTCCCTTATAGAACTGAATGCCTTTAGCAGCACCCAAGCCACCTCTTGAATGCTTTGCTGCTTAGAAATTTCTTCTGCCAGATACCCTAAATCATCTCTCTCAAGTTGAAAGTTCCACAAATCTCTAGGGCAGGGGCAAAATGCTGCTAATCTCTTTGCTAAAACATTACAAGAGTCACCTTTGCTCCAGTTCCAACAAGTTTCTCCATCTGAGACCACCTCAGCATGGACCTTATTTTCCACATCACTATTAGGCTTTTGGTCAAAGTCATTCAACAGGTTTCTAGAAAATTCCAAACTTTCCCACATTTTTCTGTCTTCTTCTGAGCCCTCCAAACTGTTCCAACATCTGCCTTTTACTCAGTTTGAAAGCTGTTTTCACATTGTTGAGTATCTTCTCCGCAATGCCCCACTCTACTGGTACTAATTTACTGTATTAGGCCTTTTTCACACTGCTGATAAAGACATACCCAAGACTAGGAAGAAAAAGAGATTTAACTGGACTTGCAGTTCCACATGGCTGGAAATGCCTCAGAATCAAGGCAGGAGGCAAAAAGCACTTCTTACATGGTGGTGACAAGATAAAATAAGGAAGATGCTGAAACCATCGGATCTTGTGAGACTTATTCACTACCATGAGAACAATATGGGGGAAACCAACCCCATGATTCAAATTATCTCCCATTAGGTCCCTTCCATAACGTGTGGGAATTATGGGAGTACAATTCTAGATGAGATATGGGTGGGAACACAGAGCCAAAACATATCAGTTATTATTGGTAAGGAAGGACTTACTTCTGCCATTTTGTTACTTGTGTTCTGATCATTTTGTGGTCTTGTCTTCCTTGTTTTTTCTTTCTTCCTTTTAGTAAAGGTTATTCTCTCTGGCAATATTGTCTAATTTCTTGCTTTTTATCTTTGTGTATCCATTGTATGGTTTTTCATTTGAGGTTATCATAAACCTTTCCAATACTATCTAATAACTCATCATTTAAAACCGAACACTTATTTAATAAACAAACAAGTGAAAAGAAAACAAATAAAATCTCTACACTTTAACTTTGTCCCCCTGCTCTTTCTCTTTTTGTTGTTTCTTTCTTTTTTTTCTTAACTTTAAGTTCCAGGGTACATGTGCAGGATGTGCAGGTTTGTTACATAGGTAAACATGTGCCATGGTGGTTTGCTGCATAGATCAACCCATCCTCTGGGTGTTAAGTCCAGCATTCATTAACTATTCTTCCTGATGCTCTCCCTCCCTCAACTCCACTGACAGGCTCCAGTGTGTGTTGTTTCCCCTAATGTGTCCTTGTGTTCTCATCGTTCAGCTCCCACTTGTAAGTGAGAACATGTGGTGTTTGGTTTTCTGTTCCTGTGTCAGTTTGTTCAAGATAATGATTTTCAGCTCTATCAATGTCCCTGCAAAAGACATGTTCTTGTCCCCTTTTATGTCTGCATAGTATTCTATGGTATGTATACTACATTTACTTTGTCTAGTCTATTATTGATGAGCATTTGGGTTGATTCCATGTCTTTGCTTTGTAAATAGTGCTGCCACAAACATATGAATGCATCTATCTTTATAATAGAATGATTTTCTTTTTGAGATGGAGTCTCACCCTGTCACCCAGGCTGGAGTGCAGTGGTGTGATCTCAGCTCACTGCAAGTTCTGCCTCCCAGGTTCATGCCATTCTCATGTCTCAGCCTCACAAGTAACTGGGACCACAGTCACCCGCCACTATGCACAGCTAATTTTTTGTATTTTTAGTAGAGATGGGTTTTCACCATGTTAGTCAGGATAGTCTCAATCTCCTGACCTCGTGATTCACCCGCCTCAGCCTCCCAAAGTGCTGGGATTACAGGCATGAGCCACCGTGCCTGGCCATAATAGAATTATTTATATTCCTTTGGGTATATACTCAGTAATGAGATTGCTGGGTCAAATGGTATTAAATATTTCTGCCTCTAGATCTTTGAGGAATCATCACACTGTCTTCCACAATGGTTGAACTAATTTACACTCCCACTAACAGTGCAAAAGTGCTCTCTGCTTGTCTGTTGTGGGTGTATAGGAAAGCTAGCAACTTTTGCACATTGATTTTTGTATCCTGAGACTTTGCTGAGGTCGCTTATCAGCTTAAGAAGCTTTTGGGCTGAGGTGATGGGGTTTTCTAGATATAGAATCATGTCGTCTGCAAACAAAGATAATTTGACTTCCCATGTTCATATTTGAATATCCTTTATTTCTTTATCTTGCCCGATTGCCCTGTCTGGAACGTCCTATACTATGTTGAATAGGAGTGGTGAGAGAGGGCATCCTTTTTTTGTGCTGATTTTCAAGTGGAATGTTTCCAGCTTTTGCCCATTTAGTATAATATTGGCTGTGGGTTTGTCATATAAGGGTCTTATTATTTTAATGTATGTTTCTCCATTACCTAGGTTATTTAGAGTTTTTAACATGAAGAGATGTTGAATTTTCTCAAAGGCCTTTTCTGTGTCTAGTGAGATAATCATGTGGTTTTTGTCTTTAGTTCTGTTTATGTGATGAATTATATTTATTAACTTGCACATGTTGAGCTAACCTTGCATCCCAGGGATGAAGTGGTAAATAACTTGATAGTGGTAGATAAGCTTTTTGATATGCTGATGGATTTGGTTTGCCAGTATTTTATTGAAGATTTTTGCATTGATATTCATCAGGAATATTGACTTGAAGTTTTTTGTTTGTTTATCTCTGCCAGGTTTTGGTATCACGATAATGCTGGCTTCATAGAATGAGTTAGGGAGGAGTTTCTCCTTTTCAATTTTTTGGAATATTTTCGGTAGAAATGGTACCAGCTCTTCTTTGTACTTCTGGTAAAATTCAGCTATAAATCTGTCAGTCCTGGGATTTTTCTGGTGGTTGGCTATTTATTACTGCCTCAGTTTCAGAACTTGTTATTGATCTATTCCGGGATTCAGTTTCTTCTTGGTTCAGTCTTAGGAGGATGTATGTGTCCAGGAATGTATCCATTATTTCTAGGTTTTCTAGTTTATGTGCATAGAGGTTGTCTTAGTTCATTCTTATGCTGCTATAAAGACATACCCAAGAATGAGTAATTTATATAGTAAAGAAGTTTAATTGACTCACAGTTCTACATGGCTGCGGAGGCCTCAGGAAACTAACAATCATGGTGGAAGGGGAAACAAACATGTCCTTCTTCACATGATGGCAGGAAGGAGAAGTGCCAAGTGAAGCAGGTTAATGTCCCCTGTAAAGCCATAAGATCTCATGAGAACTCACTCACTATCATGAAACAGGATGAGAGGACAACTCCCATGATCTAATCACCTCCCACAAGGTCCTGCCCCCAACACATGAGGACTACAATTTGTATTACAATTTTAAGTGAGATTTTGAATGGGGACAGAGCCAAACCATTTCAGAGGTGTTTATTTTTTTGTATTTCTGTGGGATCAGCAGTGATATCCCCGTTATCATTTCTGATTGTGTCTATTTGATTCTTTTCTCTTTTCTTCTTTATTAATCTAGCTAGCAGTCTGTCTACTTTACTATTTTAAACAAAACAGCTCCTGGATTAGTTGATTTTTTGAATGGTTTTTTTGTGTCTCTATCTCCTTCATTTCTGCTCTGATCTTGGTTATTTCTTGTCTTCTGCTGGCTTTGGGGTTTGTTTACTCTTGGTTCTCTAGTTCTTTTATTTTTTATTTTCGTATTTTTATTATTATTTTTTTTAAATAGAATCTCACTCTGTTGCTCAGGCTGGAGTACAGTGGTGTGAGCACAGCTTAATGCAACCTCTACCCTCCTGGGTTCAAGCAGTTCTCCTGCCTAGGCCTCCTGAGTAGCTGGGACTACAGGGATGCATCAACATGCCTGGCTAATTTTTGTATTTTTTTAGTAGATACAGGGCTTCACCATGTTGACCAGGCTGGTCTTGAACTCCTGACCTCAAGTGATCCACACACTTCAGCCTTCAAAAGTGCCAGGAGTATTAGCCACCACACCCAGCCTCTAGTTCTTTTAGTTGAGATGTTAAGTTGTTAAACTTGAGATCTTTTTAGTATTTTGATGTGGGCATTTAGTGCTATAAGTTTCCCTCTTAACACTGCTTTAGCTGTGTCTCAGCAATTCTGGTACCTTGTCTCTTTGTTCTCATTAATTTCAAAGAACTTTTTCATTTCTGCCTTAACTTCATTATTTACCCAGGGGTCATTTAGGAGCAGGTTGTTCAATTGCCATGTAATTGTGTGGTTTTTAGTGGGTTTCTTAGCCTTGAGTTCTAATTTTATTGAGCTGTGGTCTGAGAAACTGTTTGTTATCATTTCAGTTCTTTTGCATTTGCTGAGGAGTGTTTTACTTCCAATTTTGTGACCAATTTTAGAGTAAGTATTACATGGCAATTAGAAGAATGTATATTCTGTTGTCTTGGGGTGGAGAGTTCTGTAGATATCAATCATGTCTGCTTGATCCAGAGCTGAGTTCAGGTGCAGAATATCTTTATTAAATTTTTGTCTCAATTATCTGTCTAATATTGTCAGTGGGTTATTAATGTCTCTCACGATTATTGTGTGTGAGTCCACATCTTTTTGTAGGTCTCCAAGAACTTGCTTTGTGAATACAGGTGCTCCTATATTGGGTGCATATATGCATATATATATATATATTATATATAATATATTTAGAATTAGTTAGCTTTATTTTTTTTCTTTTTTTTTTTTTTTTTTTTGAGACGGATCTTGCTCTCGCCCAGGCTGGAGTGCAGGGCCGGATCTCAGCTCACTGCAAGCTTGCCTCCGGGTTTATGCCATTTCTCCTGCCTCAGCCTCCGGGGTAGCTGGGACTACAGGCGCCGCCACCTCAACCCGGCTAGTTTTTGTATTTTTTAGTAGAGACGGGGTTCCACTGTGTTACCAGGATGGTCTTGATCTCCTGACCCTTGTGATCCCGCCTTCAGCCCCCTCCCAAAGTGCTGGGCTTGAGCCACCGCGCCCGGCCTAGCTCTTATTGTTTAACTGAACCCTTTATCAGTATATTATATAATGCCCTTCTTTGTCTTCTTTGATCTTTGTCGGTTTAAAGTCTGTTTTGTCAGAAACTAGGATTGCAATCCCTGCTTTTTTTGTTTTCCATTTGCTTGGTAAATTTTCCTCCATCCCTTTATTTTGAGCCTATGTATATCTTTGCATGTGAGATGAGTCTCTTGAAGACAGCATACCAATGGGTCTTGACTCTTTATCCAGCTTGTCATCCTGTATCTTTTAATTGTGGCATTTAGCCCATTTACACTTAAGGTTAGTATTGTTATGTGTGAATTTGATCCTGTCATCATGGTGCTAGCTGGTTATTTTGCAGACTTGTTTATGTGGTTGCTTCATAGTGTCACTGGTCTTTATACTTCAGTGTGTTTTTGTAGTGGCTGGGAATGATTTTTCCCTTCCTTATTTAGTGCTTCCTCCAGGAGCTCTTGCAAAGCAGGCCTGGTGATGATGAATTTCCCCAGTATTTGCTTGTCTGAAAAAGGATCTTATTTCTCTTTTGCTTATGAAGCTTAGTTTGGCTGGATATGAAACTCTGGGTTAGAAAATCTTTTATTTATAATGTTGAATATTGGCTCTCAGTCTCTTCTGGCTTGTAGGGTTTCAGTGAGAGATCTGCTGTTAGTCTGATGAGTTTTCCTTTGTAGGTAATCTAACCTTTTTCTCTGGCTGCCTTAACATTTTTTTATTTCATTTTGACATTGGGGAATCTAGTAATGATGTATCTCGGGGTTGATCTTCTTATGGAGTATCTTACTGGGGTTCTCTGGATTTCTTAAATTTGAATATTGGCTCGTCTTGCTAGATTGGGGAAGTTCTTCTGGATGATATCCTGAAGTATGTTTTCCAACTTAGTTCCATTCTCCCCATCTTTTTCAGGTAACCCAATCAGTTGTAGGATTGGTCTTTTTACAGTCTCATATTTCTCAGAGGTTTTGTTTGTTCCTTTTTATCCTTTTTACTCTACTCTTTTCTGCCTTTCTTATTTCGGAAAGACAATCTTAAAGTTCTGACATTTTTTCCTCCTCTTGGTCTATTTTGCTTTCAAAACTTGTGATTGCATTGTGAATTTCTTGTGTTGTGTTTTTCAGTTCCATTAGGTCAGTTATGCTCCTCTCTAAACTGGCTATTCTGTTTATCATCTATAGTTTTATTATGATTTTTAGCTTCTTTGCATTGGGTCATCACATGCCCTTTTAGCTCAGCAAATTCATTATTACCCTCCTTCTGAAGCCTACTTCTGTCAACTCAGCCATCTCAGCTTCAGTCAGCTCTGTGCTTTATGTTGCACCCATTTGGAGGAGAAGAGGCATTCTGGCTTTTTGAGTTTTCAGCATTTTTGCATTGACTCTCATCTTTGTGGTTTATCCACCTTCAATGTTTGGGGTTGCTGACCTTTGAATGGGGTTTTTGTGGGGCCTTTTTTGTTGATGTTGCTTTCTGTTTGTTTTTCTTTTAGCAGTGACACCAGTTTTGCTAGGGCTGCTGCAGTTTTCTGGAAGATCCTTCCATGTCCCAGTTCCCTTAGTTTTTCCCTTACCTAGAGGTATTACCAGTGAAAACTATGAAACAGTAAATATGGCAGCCTGCTCCTTCCTCTGGGAGCTCTGTCTCATGGGGGTACTGACCTGTGGCTGGCCTGGAAACTCCTGTAGGAGGTATCTGGAGACCCTGTTGGGAGATCTCACCCAGTCAGGAGGGATAGGATCAGGGATCCACTTAAAGAATCAGTCTGGCTGCTTTTTGGTAGAGCAGATGTGCTGCATTGTCGGGGGGCTGGGGGGAACCTTTCCTCATCCAGACTGCCTGGACTCTTCAGGGCCATCAAGCTGAAAAGGCTGAGTCAACTGAACTGCAGAGACATTGGCCACCCCTCCTCCCAGGGGCTCCATCCCAGGGAGAGATCAGAGTTCTGTTTATATAACTCAGGCTGAAGTTGCTGAAATTCCCACAGAGAGGGTGGACGGATCAGGGTCCCACTTAAATAAGCAGCCTTGCCACAATCTGGCACAGCAGCTCTGCTGCACTGTGAGGGACTCCTCCTCATCTGGACCACCTGGATTCCCCAGAGCTGGCAGGATAGAATGACTGAGGAGATCAACCTAACTGCAGAAATGGTGACTGCTTTTCCCCTCAGGAACTCACCTTTCTCAGTCAATTTCCAGCCTGTTGCTCTGGTTGGCTGGAATTCCAAGCCAGCGGGTCTTAACTTGTGATGTACCTTGAAAGTGGGGCCTGCAGAATGAAACTGCTGGGCTCCCTGGATTCAGCCTCCTTCCTAGAGGAATGTAGGAATGAATCTCCAGCCTTGCCTGGGTTCCCAGGGCTGGAGTCTGTAAAACTCCTGGGTCTCTCTGTGAGCCTGAGTGATTGTTTTGCTGATACTCTGTGCAGCTCTGTGTATCAGACCCAAGGCCTGGTGGCATGGGTTCATGAAGGGATCTCCTGGTATGTGGGTTACAAAGATCCATGGGAGAAGCATGGTTTCCTTGGTGATGTTGCACAATCACTCACTGCTTTTCTTGGCTGGGGTGGGGTTCCTTTGGCTCCATGCCACTCCCAGGTGGGCTGTCACCCCACCCTGCTTTTCTCCATTCTCCTTGGGTCAAGTAGTCCACCTAGTCAGTCCTAATGCAAGAACTTGGATACTTCATTTCAAGGTGCTGAATTCACTCACTGTTTTCATTCCTCTCCACAAAACCTGTGGGCTGCAGCTGCTTCTAATCAGTCATCTTGGCCCCTTCTTCAATATGTATATTTTCTAAAGTGGGCTCCTTAAAGTGCTGGATCTTCTCAGAAGTCTTTTGAAGGTATCATCCAATGTTTCAGCTGAAATGAGGAGAACTCCCTTTTGTAATCACTGTCTTCACCTTGGCAGCTTGAAATGCAGACTCTTCAAAAGAATAAAATTAAGGGATGGAGTGGAAAGGAGAGCAACCAAAAGCCGTCACCAAGGCCTGAACAGGGTCAAGAGTCAGTCATGATAGACTGAAGGCAGGGAAGAGGGAGAGAATAATAAAAAACAAAATAGAGGAAAAAAGGATTCAGGGACAGGGTGATGCTCTCAGTTCAGGGATATCACCTACGCCACCTCCATAGAGATCCAATTCACTGCAGGCCTGTTGTTTCTCTTAATATCTTATTTACTGTCTGTCTTGAAAAGTTGATGTTATCATTTTTTATTGGTTCATCTTTTAGTCTTTCTACATGAGTAGTTTACACACCACCATTGTAGTGTTATAATATTCTGTTTTTCTGTGTACTTACTATTGCCAGTGAGTTTTGTACCATCAGATAATTTTTTATGTCTCATTAACCTCTTTTTAGTTGTGATGGAAGAACTCCCTTTAGAGTTTCTTGTAATGCAGGCCTGGTGTTGATGAAATCCTTCAGCTTTGTTTGTCTAGGAAAGTATATATCTCCTTCATGTTGGAAGTGTAATTTTCACCAGATATACTATTCTAGGGTAAGAAAAATTTCCTTCACCTCTTTAAATATGTCATGCCACTATCTCCTGGCCTGAAAGATTTCCACGGAAAAGTCTGCTGTCAAACATACTGGAACTCCATTTTATGTTATTTGTTTCTTCCTTTTGGGATTCTTTATGTATCTTTGACCTTTGGGAGTTTGATTATTAAATGCCTTGATACAGGCTTCTTTGGGTTAAATCTATTTAATGTTCTATAACCTTCTTTAACTTGATTTTTATATTCTTTAGTTTTGGGGAGTTCTCTGATATAAACCATGGAATAAACTTTCTCCTCCTTTCTCTACCTCCTCTTTAACCCTTTTCCCATTTAGATTTTTTTTAAGTGTAGCTGGCTGCCAGTACTTATTTAATTTTGTATAGACATGCTCTTTGAGACTGAAGCAAATCTGAGATATTTTCAATGTGAAAATAAAATATAAAAACTGTTCTTGAAGTTATGTCTAAGAAAAGCATCAGAATTGTCCTCATCATCTATTTCAGAAACATTGGATTCATCAAATGTAACTTTGGCCAACAATAATTTGAAAACGATGTTAACATCACTTGCAGAAATTTTACAATTTCTAGGATCTGATATTTTCAGTGATTGAAAGTTACTATATTTTGTAAATGGAAATACTGCTACTAAAAACAGAATGCTGTAAGTAGAATGATATCTTTTGTTTCCAAAGTTGATATACTACAGTGATGTGAAAATAATAATAAAAGTGAGGTATTTCGTAGCAAAGTTATCTTGGGATAAACACTGCAGCTGCAAGCACTGCTGGCAAGTGTTCTTGGGGCTAATAGGAAAAAGAGTTAAGGACAATAACTCTCAGCTTTGCCCTTTTGAGGCAATTTTCATTATATCTCATAGGTGTGCTTCATTGTTTTCTATTCTTTTTTCTTTTGTTTCCTCTGACTGTGTGTTTTCAAATAGTCTGTCTTCAAGTTCATTTAATCTTTCTTCTGCTTGATCACTTCTAGTATTAAGAGACTCTGATGCATTCTTTAGCACTTTTACATTTTAAATTCTAGAATTTCTTTTGCTCCTTTTAATTATTTCAATCTCTTTGTTAAATCTATCTGATAGAATTCTGAGATCCTTCTCTGTGTTATCTTGAATTTCTTTGAGTTTCTTCAACATAACTATTTTGAATTATCTGTCTAAAAAGTCATATATTTTTGTTCTCCAGGATTTGTCCCTTTTAGTTCATTTTGTGAGGTCATATTTTGCTGTATGGTGTTGACGCTTGTAGATCAAGCTTGTTCAACCCATGGCCTGTGGGCCACATGTGGCTCAGGATGGTTTTGAATGCAGCCCAACAAAAATTTGTAAATTTTCTTAAAACATTATAAGATTTTTTGTGATTTATTTTTTAGATCATCAGCTATTGTTAGTGTTAGTATATTTTATTGGTGGCTGAAAACAATTCTTTTTCTAGTGTGGCTCAGGGGAGCCAGAAGATTGGACACCCCTGTTATAGATGTTCTTCAGTGCCTTGGCATTGAAGAATTAGCTATTTATTGTAGTCTTCACAGACTGGGGTTGTTTGTACCTCTCCTTGGGAAGACATTCCAGGAATTTGAAGGACTTGGCCCCAAGCCCAATAATACTATGGTTTTGTAGACTTATAGAGGTACTGCCTTGGTGGTTTTGGACAAGATCTGAAAGAATCTCTGGGTTACCAGGCAAGGACTCTTTTCTTTTTTTCCCTTATTTTCAACCAAACAGAGTCTCTCCCTTTGTGCTGAGCCTTCTGGAACTGGGGGTGTAGTGATGCAAGCACCCCTGTGGCCGCCACCACTGGAACTGCACTGGGTCAGACCTGTAGACAGTACAGCACTGGAACTTGCCCAAAGCTCTTCCCTTCAGAGTGGTGGATTTACCCAGGCCCACGTGTGTTCAGAGATGCTGTCTGGGAGCAAGAGATTGGAGTTTAAAACCTTGAAGTTGGCCGGGTATGGTGGCTCACACCTGTAGTCTCAGGACTTTGGGAGGCCGAAGTGGGCAGATCACCTGAGGTCAGGAGTTCGAGACCTGCCTGGCAAACTTGGCGAAACCTTGTCTCTACAAAAAAAAAAAAAAAAAAAAAAAAAAAAAAAAAAAAAGAAAGAAAAAAATTCGCTGGGTGTGGTGGTGCACACCTATAACCCCAGCTATTTGAGATGCTGAGGCAGAAGAATTGCTTGAACCCAGGAGGCAGAAGTTGCCGTAAGCCAAGATCACACTATTGCACTCCAGCCTGGGCAACAAGAGCAAAACTCCATCTCAAAGAAAAAATAAAAAATTAAAAAAACTTTAGAAGTTTACCTGATGCTCTATTTTACTGCAGCTAAGGTGGCACTCAAACCACAGTACAAAGTCCTTGCCACTCTTCCCTCTTCTTTCCACAGGCAGGGAAGCCTCTGCCTGTGGCCACCACCATCCCTGGTCCATAGGGATTCTGCCAGCTCATCACTGATGTTAACTTAAAGCCCAAGGGCTTTTCTGTCAGGTTGTGGTGAATACTGCCAGTTTTGTGATTCACTCTTCAAAGCAGTGGCTCACCTCTGGCTCAGAGTAGGTCTAGAAGTGCTGTCCAAGAGCCTAGGTTGGACTCAGGGACCCCAAAAGCCTGCTTGGTGTTCTACTCCACCATAGCCAAGCTGCTACCTAGGGCGCAAGACAAAGTCCCCTTTACTTTTCCCCTTTGCTCTTTTCAAACAGAAGGAGCCACTCACTGTAGTCACCACAGCTGAGAATGTAAAGAGTCACCCCTGATGCCAGCACATCTCAGAGCCCAAGGCCCATAGCATTCTCCCTGGGTATCACTGCTGATTATTTGGGGCTCAAAAGCTCTGTAGCCAGCAGGTGATGAATCCTTCCAGGACTAGGTCCTTCCCTTCAAGGCAGCAGGTTCTTTTTGGCCCAGGGTTTTAGAAATGTCACCCAGGAACTAGGGCCTGGAATGGGGGCCTCATGACTCTGCCTGTTGCCCTATCCTACTATGGGCTGTATTAGTATCCAAGATGAAAGACAAAGTCCTGTTTTCTCTTCTCTCTCATCTCCTTAAGCAGATGGAAGGAGTCGCTTTTGTTTCTGTAAGCAGCACTGCCTGTGGTTGGAGGAGGGATGCTGCAAGCACTCTCTTAGCCACCCTGGTTGGTGTTTCCCTAGGTCATGTGCCACTCTACTTCACTGACTCTAAACGCAGCCTAGGAATTGCAGTTCTCATGTTCTAGACTGCCTTTCAAGTTTACCGAGGACCCCAGAGCACTTCAGCTTATGATGGCATGGTGGCGAGGCATGCCGAGAAACTCAAGTTCTGACCACTGGGGTGGATGAGTGCCCTCTGGCTAGGACTGATCCAAATGCTCCCTCCATACAGGGGTGCTGGCTGAGACCAGCACAGCTTTATTCCCTGCTGTGATGGGGCAGCACTGAGTTCAATGTAAGGTTCCCCAATCACTGTCCTGTCCCTCCCCAAAGTGCAGATTCTCTCTCTGCTGCCAGGAGATAGGGAAAGGGTGGTGCCAACCGTTCAAGACTGTCTCTCCTGCCCTTCTTAATGCCTGCTATAACACTATGAAGTTAAAACCAGGTACTGTGATTACTCACCTAATTTTTGGTTCTTGCGACAGTGCTTTTCTGCATCCAGATAGTTGTTGAAATTTGGTGTTCCAGCAGGGGTGGGGGAGGATGAACAATGAACAGTGTGGGCTTCTATTCCACCATCTTGCTCTTGCCTGTCCTATTTATTTCTTGATGTCCTGTCTAGTTATGATATTCATTGTTGAAAATGGCATATTGAAATCTACAACTATTACTGAGTTGTTCATTTCTCCCTTTAAATATGTCAGTTTATGCTTCATATGTTTTGCAGCTCTGTTTAAATCCATATGTACTTAGACCCTTTTATAATTTAAAAAGTCCTTCTTTATATTTAGTAACTTTTTAACTTCAAATTCTATTATGATGTATATTAGTATAGCCACTCCAACTTTTTTATGGTGGCTATTCAGATGAGGTATATATTTTTCACTTTCTTTACTTTAAAACTTTGAATCTAAAATGTGTTCCTACAGATGATGTATAGTTGGATCTTGTTTTTCTATCTAGTGTGAGAAAATCTGACCTTCAGTTGTATTGTTTATCCTTTTACACTTAATGTTATTAGTGGTATGGATGGAGTTAAGTCTGTCATGTTACTCTTTGGTTACTATATGCCTCATGTCATTTTTGTTGTTCTGTTTTACCTTCACTGCTTTCCTTTGCATTAAGTGAATAATTTCTAGTATAACAGTATGATTCCTTCATTAAATTGTTTACTGTTTTTAAAAGTTATTTTCTTAGTTGTTGCAATAGGGATTACAACATGTATCTTAATTTATCAAAACCTACTTAAACTACATACTATTGTTAAAAGAAAAACTTTTAGCTGAATTAAATTTAAAGAAGTTTAATTGAGCAAAGAACAATTCACAAATCAGATAGCCTCCCGAGCCAGAGTAGGCTCAGAAACCCCAGTGAAGCCACACGGTGGAAGTTTTATGGTCAGACAAAAAAAAGTGATGTACAGAAAATAAAAGTGAGGTAAAGAAAAAGTTGGATTGGTTACAGTTTGGTGTTTGCCTTATTTGAACATGGTTTGAACAGTTGGCCATCTTTGATTGGCCAAAACTCAGTGATTGGCACAAGAGTAAACTATAGTCTGTATACAACTTCATTTAAGTTATAGTTCACAATGTACAGAGAAACCTGTAGGCCAAACTTAAAATATGTAAGGAGGCAGCTTTAGGCTAAACTTGATTTAACACTCTCTTAATTGTAGAGAGAAATAGAAATGTTATTTTATATCATTCTATTTTCCCCTTTTGGGGCTATTATTGTTATAGATAGTATACCTATATATGTTGCAAATCCAAAAGTATATTGTTATAATTATTACATTATATAATTTCATATATTTTTAAAAAGCTGAGATAAGAGAGTAAGTACATATTTATAGAGTTTGTTATATTAATGTTACTATGCTACATACCATTTCTGATTCTCTTCATTTCTTCCTCTGAATTTGAGTTACCATCTGGTGTCATTTTCCTACTTCAAAACAACTTTATACTCATCTGCTTTCTTTGTGCTGTTATCGTCATATACATTAGATTTCTATATGTTATAGGCCCAATAGCACAATTACATTCATATTATTTTATAGAACTGCTTTTTAAAGCAGGGAAGAAATTTGAGGAAATGTTAAATTCAATTTATTTTATAATTACCTACATAATTAACTTTACTGATGCTTTTGTTTTGTTCATGTGGTAATCATGTGATATCACTTGCTTTCAGCCTAAAGAATTTCCCCTGGTGTCTCTGGTAAGGCAAGTCTGTTAGCAAAGATCCTACCAGGTTTTTGTTTGTTCATTTCTGAGAGTGATTTATTTTACATTAATTTCTGAAAGATAGCTTTTTTGGATATGAGATTTATGATTGACAGTATTTTTCTTTGAGATTTTGAATATGTCATTCCACCATCCTCTGGCCGCCATGGTTTTAAATGAGAAATTAGCTATTAATATTATTTAGGATCCCTTGTACACTGTGAATCACTTTTATGTTGCTTTTTTCAAGATTATCTCTTTCTTTTTACAACTTAGTTTGAGTATATTTGTCTCATCATGGCTCTCCTTAAGTTTATCCTTCTTAGAGTTTGTTGGGCTTCTTGGATGTATAGATTTGTGTTTTTGATTACATTTGGGAAGTTTTTCAGTGATTATTTCCTCAACTTTTTTTTTTTTTTTGCTTTATTCAGTATTCTCATTACGTGTATGATGGTGTGCTTCGTGGTGTTCCACATTTCTCTGAGGCTCTGTTAATTTCCCTTCATTCTCTTTTCTCTCTATTCTTCCAATTGTATAATCTCTCTATCGACCTAGCTTCAAGCATGCTAATTATTTCTTCTGTAAGTTCTAATTATCTTTGAGCTTATCTAGTGAGTAATTCATTTGAGTTATTGTGCTTTCAACTCTATAATGTTCACTTGTTACTTTTTTAAATAATTTCTGTCTCTGTATTAACATTCTCTATTTGATAAGACAGTGTCATCCTACTTTCCTTCATTTGTTTAAGGCATTATTTCTTTGGTTCTTTGAATGTATGTATAAGAGTTGCTTTGAAGTCTTTGTCTTCTAAGTCTGACATCTGAGCCCTCTCAGAGGCAGTTTCTGTTGCCTGCCTTTTCTCTGTGTATAGGTAACACTTTCCTCTTTCTTTACATATTTCCTACCCTTTTATTGAAAACTGAATGTTTTAGATACTATACCTCTGGATACAGACCCACTCCTGCCTTCAATTTGTTGCTTACTTATTTGTTAAGTGACTTCACCAGACTATTTCAATGAATTCTATTTTTCCTTCAGCATAAAGCCGCTGCAGTTGCTTTTCAAAGCATACAACAATGGAAATGTAAATAATTACCCTAAGATGAAGGTGGTTGTAGAATTGATTTCTTTGTGTGTTCATCTCTTTCTGGCACCTCTCTGTTAGGCTTCAAACCAGTCTGTCTCTTTGTTATCACACCCAGATGTTAGCTTCTATTAATTGTTGGCTGATTGCTTTGCTTTTGTTGTTGTTGTTGTTTGTTTGTTTTCTGAGAGGGAAACTCCCTCTGTTGCCCAGGCTGGAGTGCAGTGGTGCCATCTTGGCTCACTGCAACCTCCACCTCCTGGGTTCAAGCAATTCTCCTGCCTCAGCCTCCTGAGTAGCTGGGATTACAGGCACCTGCCACCATGCCTGGCTAATTTTTGTATTTCAGTAGAGATGGGGTTTCACCATGTTGGCCAGGTTGGTCTTGAACTCCTGACCTCAAGTGATCTGCCTGTCTTGGCCTCCCGAAGTGCTGGGATTAAAAGCATTAGCCACTGCACCCTGTCTGCTTTATTGTTTTTGACAGCCTCTGGGTTGGAATTTCTTCACAGTCTGATCCAATTGAATTTGGAGCCTTTGGTAGGGTTTGTCTTTGAGGCTATTCTTTGCACCCATTTCTAGCTCCAGGAGTGCTTTCATTAGCTGACTCTTTCTAGCATATGTCAACCAACCTCTTAACTTCTTACCACCAAAATCTTCATTGTTTTTGATAGCACCCTTTAGACTTGAAATTTTCCAAATTAAATCAGTTCTCTTGGAGATAACTACCAAGATCTGTGTTCTTAAGTTCTCCCTCTCCCCTCGACAAAACATCTTTGCCATTGTTCCAAAACTGGGCATCAGGAGAGCAACCCACTTCTATTGAGATGACACCACTATTTTAGGAGTGGGGTGCTGGGCAAAGGCAACAGCCACGTCTTCTCAGATTGTTTCTTCTGGCATAAAATTTCTGCCCAATAAGCCAATTTGGGTGGAGGTAATGGGGGCCCAGTATTCTTTGCCTGCTATACTTTGGATACAACTTTTAGTCTCCAACTGGGGAGTGGGTAGTGAAGGAA
Organism: Rhinopithecus bieti; assembly: GCF_001698545.2. Lineage (NCBI taxonomy): Eukaryota > Metazoa > Chordata > Mammalia > Primates > Cercopithecidae > Rhinopithecus > Rhinopithecus bieti. The sequence continues at coordinate 2,018,930 of NW_016808026.1, forward strand.
ACCACAGACATCTCAACCACTCTTGCCTGGAAGAGAGTTTCTACAACATGGAGCTGGGGGTGATGAGTATTAACATCTTTCCTCCTTTCACCCTGAGAGAAATCAAAGTTCTAGGTATGAATTTGAACAGATAGAGAGCTTTGTCTTTTTGGCAACAACTGCCAGGAGTAAAAACTTATTTTCACTGAATTGGATGTGAGAAGAAGGTCATGCTTCAAATTCCACAAATTCTCACTGTTCTTACCAAAATTTTATTTTATTAGACTTTCTGAAATAAATATTTTTCTATTTATGTATGCCCTTAGGACAATTTCAGAGATTGTAGATGGAGATATTTATTTAAATGAGAGTTCACATTAGATATTCACCTACCTAAATGATAATCCATATTCTTATTTAGATGGAGAATATTATGTATAATTATATATATATATATA
>NW_016808026.1:2022713-2038951 GCF_001698545.2 Rhinopithecus bieti
TTTGCGTAGAGGTGTTTATAGTATTCTCTGATGGTAGTTTGTATTTCTGTGGGCTTGGCGGTGGTATCCCCTTTATCATTTTTTATTGCATGTATTTGATTCTTCTCTATTTTCTTCTTTATTAGTCTTGCTAGCAGTCTGTCAATTTTGTTGATCTTTTCAAAAAACCAACTCCTGGATTCATTGATTTTTTGGAGGGTTTTTTGTGTCTCTATCTCCTTCAGTTCTGCTCTGATCTTAGTTATTTCTTGCCTTCTGCTAGCTTTTGAATGTGTTTGCTCTTGCTTCTCTAGTTCTTTTAATTGTGATGTTAGAGTGTCAATTTTAGATCTTTCCAGTTTTCATATCAGAGGTAATTTAATATAAGAAATTGGTTACACAATTGTATGTTAAGTCTTGGTTAGGTATTGGAGGGCTGGCAAGGCAAAATGAGAACACTGAAGCAACGCAGAGATAGTAACTTCAGAAAGCAACTGCCATCCCTAGGTCTGTCCATCCCAAAAAGAGGTTGGCTGGGATGATCAGAACCTAGAAGGCTGAAGGAGGGGCCTCAGGGATCTCACCTGAGCTGGGACCCAGATCTCTGAAGAGGTGGGCACAACTCAGCTTGTGCTCATATCTTAGTATCAACTAGGCTATATTCTGAGAGTGGCAGAAGAATCTGAAAACCAGAACAAACTATTTCTGGAAATAATAGGGACAGCCATTTGTGGCATGACACTTATAATAATAGCAAGCAAATAGAAAGGAGCATATTTTTCTTTCCCCTTCTGTCTTTCATTTTCCCTCCAGTGCGCAACACTTGGCCAAACTTAACAGGAGCCAGATGGCAAAAAAGAAATGCAATTTGCAGAGTATCAGCCCCAGCACTAGAAGCCAACTAGAGAAGATGTGCTAGAACTGGGAGACAACTGCTTAATCACTGACCCACTCCCATTAATAGGCCTGTGGTAATGATCATTATTTTTCTCACATGTTTTCTGAAATCAGATTTGTGTGATTCCCAGGATATGTTAATGATCAGTGTTGGGGCTCAGAAAAGAATACCCCAAAATATAGCACTTTGACATGCTGAACCTCAAGGTATCTTTCCCTGTCTCCGTCTCTCTGATCCTCTTCTTTTCCAAAGTTTTGGGAGGGTCTTTCTCTGAATTTTTTTTTTTTTTTATCTGACTGAGAAAACTTTTAAAGTAAATGCTACTGTCTTAAATGCCCTACTTAGGAATCTCATCAAACAACCAGGAAAGATTCACCACCAGAAAAGAGAAGAGGCTGAAACCATCACCGCTCCCAGACAGAATTTTCATCTATGCTTCTGGGGGCAACTCCAAGAGATTGCCTGGGGGACTATATCTCCACAATAAGACAACCTTTGTTCACCATGCAGTTCCACTTCTTACATTTCTGTTGTTTGTTCTTTCCATTCCACTCCATTCAGTGTCCAAACAGAATTATTAATAAACCATTATCTGGTGCTGAAGATGGAGGGAGCCCCATTCATTTACAGCAAGCTCCCCCACTCCCACCCCCACTTTCCTCTCCCTAATGAAGAAGGTGGTTAAGCATCAATCATCTTAACCATTTCTTTGAATTTTCACATTTTTTGTATGGCTCTCATGCTTATTCACATTCATAAATTTGTTGTGCTTTTCTCTTGTTAACCTGTCTTTCTTTATAGGGGTGTCAGCTGTGAGCCTTTATGATGGGGAAGAAAAGAACCACCCACTTTCCATCCCTACATCAGACAGATCTCAATATATCTAGCCATTAAAATTTTAAGGAAAGGTTAACACTTCTATACCCTGCATCTTACCTGACTAAAGCACAAAAAAACTTCTAAATACAGTATATTTAGTATTATATGATTAAATACCATAATTCCTGCTCAATGGTGGTACATAATTATTTACCTGGAAAGGCACAGGATCAAATGCAATGCTTATTTATTCTCCTAACAGTAGCCTTCTTCCCTCATAATGTATGTGCTTCTCTGTGAACTGACTAGCTCAAATTCAGGAGGACATGAATATGAGGATTATAGTGGACTCTCTCTCCCATAAACATGTGAATACTTACAAGAAGCTACACATTGATGCAGGGATTTTGTTATCTATTAGAGTTTTTCAAAGTACCACACAGCTATTACTGGTGGTTCATAATAATATTTTACATAGTGCCTAGATGATACTTCAGCCTCGCTTGCTGGGTGCTGATTGGAGCCTCAGCATGCACAGTTCAGTGACAAGAGGGCTATCTCTGAAGCCTGCATGTACCTTGTTTGACTCTCCTCTTCCATCTGCTTCCTTTCCTTGGAATGTTTTAGTGACCCTGGCTTACCTCCCTGCAGTTTCTTTGGCCCCTGCCTATTCCTCAACTCTCATTTCAGCAATCCGTCATTCACTTCTAAAACAGTCTCTGCAAAATTATGACAGTAAGAGAAATCCAATATGGCTGACTCCATCTTGCTTCTAGCCCCACAGGCTGGCTATCTTTGCTCATTCCGGGATGTGAGCTAAGCTAACTTTGGGAGAAATTTAGTTTACAATTTAAGTGATAATAACCCTTCCTAAAAACTAAACTGTTCTTATAAAACTAATGAAAGACCACCAAGTTAAGAGGATGAGAGGGGCTTGAATTCTAAATAATCACCAGCCATTATTTCGGAGGTCATAAGATTTGCAGTTTTCCCAATTACTCTTACAGATAACATCACTATCATAGAACCTAAGATTAGCCTTTTGAGATGTCTTTTCGGATTTTTGCATTTCTGACAAATGGATAGCCTCATCTGGACCCACCAACCAGTCCTGTGGCCTTCACCTGAAAACTGACTCAGCACAAGAGGATAACTTCAATTACCTATGATTTCATCTTGTATCCAACCAATGAGCATGCCTTCTACCCCAATCCCATGCCCACCAGACTATCCTTGAAAAGCCCCTAACCTCCAAGACTTCAGGGAGATTGATTTGAGTAATAACTTCATCTCCCACAGAGCGTGGCTGGCTTCACATAAATTAAACTCTTTCTTCACTGCAATGCCATGGTTTCAGTTAGTTGATTTTGTTTGTGCAATGGGCAGGAAAAAACCCTCAGGCAGTTATAGTTCCTTTCCTAAATTTTCTCAGTTTCTCAACTTGGGCCTCAACTGCCTCTTTGCACTCTCCGTTTTTTGCCAAACAGCTATCCTGCCTGATTTTTAGTCCACAGACTCTCATTTCTCCAACCCCATCCCTAATCCCTTGTAAGTCCACACAACTTCAACCTCCTCTGATTCTTCAGAGTGCCGTCCTCAGCTGTGGCTTCAGTGTCTCTCTATTGATCTCAGATCCACCATCCTCCAGTTTTGTGTCTTCTTTTTCTTATTCATTATGCAGTTTTTTCTTTTCTAATTTATCTCTTCCAGATGTTGATCAGATAACTGAGGTCCAATTGCTTCTTTCCTCCTTCTCTTACCATTTTTCTCTTGTCTTGTATTCAAAGCCTTGAAATATAGACAGCCAGCCCCAGACCACTTCTCTTGGCTCAATTTCAACATCCCAAATCTCATTCCTTTATCTCTGAGAACAATTCTTTTATTTATGGCTATAATCCTTCCTATTTTAATCCTTTTTTAAAAAAAAAATATTTAAACTAAATTTCATTAAGAATAAAAATGGGCTGGGGGCGGTGGCTCACGCCTGTAATCCTAATACTTTGGGAGGCCAAGGCAGGTGGATCACCTGAGGTCAAGAGTTCGAGACCAGCATGACAAACATGGTGAAACCCCACCTCTACTAAAAATACATAAAATTACCTGGGCATGGTGGTGGGCACCTGTAATCCCAGCTACTTGGGAGGCTGAGGCAGGAGAATTGCTTGAATGTGGAGGCGGAAGTTGCAGTGAGCCGAGATCATGCCATTGCACTCCAGCCTGGGTGACAGAGCAAGACTCTGTCTAAAAAAATAATAAAAATAAAAATAATTTTACTTAAAATTGTCAAGCCAGAAGCAAAGATGTATACAGAGATATACTTTTGGAACATAGTCTCACTAAAGGTCTTCAAATGATTAAAAGGAAGAGTGAGTGGCTCTCTGTTCCCACAGATATGCTCTAATGAGAATCACACTGCTTTCCAGGTTCTAAGTAAGGTGTGATTTGAGAAAGTAAATGATCTCAGGGAAAGCATGATTATAGAGCCTTGATATAGTTGTTGATGGCATTGGTAATATTTACTTGGTGTGAACTTACTTTAGGGACAAGAGGAAGCTGGAAGCACTGAGCCTTGAGGGTATGTAGGACACAGTGAGGAGGCAGAAGAGGCTGCTGCCAAGAGTTACCGCAGAGACTCCTCATAATGGAGGCATAGATCGAATAGAGTCAGTAGAGAGAAATACTCATACAATGCAGAAGTACTAGAACTAGCCCAGAATACAGATCAGAACAGGAAGGCTGAGGACGGTGGGAGGAGGTGCTACCTGGAGAGCTACTACTCTGCAGTACTGAAACATAATTGCAGGCACTTCTTGGCTGCTGCAGTTCCAGCCTTCCTGCAGACGGAAAGGAGCTTTTAGGAGTGGAGCTCATACATTTAGTGCTACCAAATATAGCAATTTTGGTAACTGCCAAAAGAAGCAAAGTATTTAGGAAAATCCCAGTGAATATTAGCAGCCTTTGTCACTCACTCAATGATTTCCTGAGTGAAACAACTGTTTGCTTTGTTAAGGTTCCAAGGTGCTATACAGAAGTGGAGAAAATGTTGAGGCAGTTTATAGTATTGTGATTCATGCAATGTTGAGCATGAAGTAAATCAATAGTAACCTCCTGAAAAACAACTGAAATGCCCAGATATTTAATAGTATTATGCAGGAAGTGCCAGGACATTGAACAGAGCTCTCAAGTGAAGCTATTGTAAAATTTCACTTCCTTCCTTTTTTGGCTTTCCAACCCCCATGCTCTCCCAGAATGAGAGCTCTGGAAGATTTTGACTTCTTCCTTCTCTCTTTGCCTTCACCCCTACATCAAGATTTTGTTTCAGAAAATTTAATACTTTCATCTCTAGACTATTATCAAAAATTCCATTTCAGTATAGAGCTGCTAACACATGTTACCCACTTCCAGACATTTAGATTAACTCTATATAATAAACTAAGTTTTTTTGATTGGCACCATCTCAATTCTTCTATTATGAAGTTTTGGTTCTGGTGTTGTTTGTTTGTTTAGGTTGGTGTCCTTTCATCATTTTTCTCCCGAGAAGGCATACCTAATGGTATATTTGGACCTCTAAACATTCATAAATATCCTACTTTCACCCTCACTGGCAAGTAATATGTTGGTTGGGTTCAGTCTTTTCTCACAGTACTAAGAGATGTTATTTTACCATTTTTCTAGCTTCAAAGGTTGTAAATGAGAAGTCCGATGTTACTATGATTCCTTTTTGTTTATGAATAACTTGCCATCTGCAAGATTTTTATCTTTTTCTTGAACTTCAAAATACCAGGATAAGCTTGTATCTTTTAAAATATAATAGTATGCCTGGAGTACAGCAAGTTTTTTTTTTGTTTGTATGTGTGTTTGTTTGTTTGTTTTTGAGACAGGGTCTTGCTCTATCACCCAGGCTGGAGTGCAGTGGCATGATCTTGCCTCACTGCAACCTCAGCCTCCTGGGTTCAAGTGATTGTCATGTCTCTGCTTCCCAAGAAGCTAGGATTACAGATGAGCACCACCATGCCTGGCTAATTTTTTGTATTTTTAGTAGAGATAGAGTTTCACTATGTTGGCCAGGCTGGTCTCAAACTCCTGGTCTCAAGTGATCCACTTACCCCAAACTCCCAAAGTGCTGGGATTACAGGCATGAGCCATTGTGCCTGGACTGCTTTGTTCTTTTACATTAAATTTCTTTTTGATCTTCCAGGCATTAATTTGTCTGTCAACAGTGATCACCCATTCTTCAAACTTATCTGAATGTGGTTACATTAAGAAATTACATTTTCTTTAGTTAGACTCAACTCTACCTAAGTGTTATTATTATTATTATTATTTTTTGTTCCAGTGGCCATTGGTTTCTTTCTAGATAGCATTTCATTACACGGGGGCTTTGTATATTCTTACCAATTTTTTGGTTCTGGCTCCTCCTCAGACTGATTGTTATTTCTCTTTGCTGGGATCACTGGGGCTCATATCTGGTGGATAAACTACCCTCCATGTTAACTGTCCCACAAGAGGTCAAAGTTGTCATGTTCTCTCGTCTTATTTTCTGAGGATTTAGAACTAGGTTGGCCCTACTTTCCAACCTATGCTTCTGAAAAAAAGTCTCCCAATTATCTGGGTTTCTCATACTCTTCTATGTTTATCTTCATTGGGCCTGAGCTCCTTGGTTCTCCTCTTTCTTGGCTTTTGGGGGTCAAGGAGACCAAGTATACAGCCAGTGTCTAGCTTTCTTCAAGGGCCCAAGCTATTATCAGCCACGTTCTTTCCAGAGTATGCTGCTTTACCATTCGTGGCCATTAGATTAGTTATTTATTGCTGCATCATGCTATTACCACAAATTTAGCAGCTTAAAACAACATGCATTTATTTTCTCATAGTTTCTGTTGGGCAGAAATCCAGACACAAATCAACAGGGTTCTTTGCAAGATTATAATTAAGGTGTCCACCAAGTGTGGGTTTTCATCCGGGTTCAACTGTGATAAGACCTTCCAAGCCCCCTCATTTGATGGTGGCATTCCATTCCTCACAGGCTGCCAAACTCAAGGTCTCAGTTTCTAGTTATATGACTCTCTGTCTCTATGGCAGTTCACACATGGTAGGTTGCTTCATTAAAGCCAGTGAGTAAGGGAAAGGGCCTCATCTCAAGACAGGCATTACAATTTTATGTAATGTGGTCACATACATCCTTCCACTTTTGCCGTAATCTAGAGCTAGAAACAAGTCACAGGTCCTGCCCACATTCAAGGGAAGGAAATCACCCAAAGGCATGAACACTATGCCCAGGAGTCATGGAAGATGCCCTACAATCTGCCCACCATGGACATCTATCCTGAGAAGGTGAAAAGCTACTCCAGTTTCCTCTGTTTGGACTACCTTGGGTAGTGAGAAACCTATATCTCATAGACCCTAGTACCATTTAATTAGAAGAGTTTTGAAGAATGGCGCTGATATAGAGATGAAGAGAACAGCATTCAGGAAGTTATCTTCCCAGAATTCTTAGTCTTATCAATTTTATCCTTGAAACATCTATCCTCCATCCCTGCTGCCTCCACTTTAGGGCAATCCATAATCAGATTTGAATTGAATTACTAACACAGCCTCTTCACTGATCATCCTGCCTTGGGACCTAACATAATCCAATCAATCCCCAACACTGTTGAAGCAACTTTTCTAAAATCTAAAATAACTTTTGTCTCTTCCTTATTTAAAGGTGGCTTCTGATGACTTTTCAGACTAAATCCCAATTCCTTAACACTGCTCACAAAGTGGCACATGGTTTATTCTTTCCAGTGTAATCTGTTCTCTCAATCTATCTGACCCCATCACAGTAAGCTTCCTTCTTTCAGTTCTTTGACTTTACCACTACATGATGTCATCACCTCCAGACCTTTGTATATGTAGCTGTCTCTGCCAGAGATACTTTTTCTTTGCATAGAAACTTTCATTGATCTTTCATGTCAAATTAAACATGAATGCTTGGAGGAAACCTTCCCTGACCCAGCAAGTCCAATGGAGGTGCTCCTTCTTATGTGTCCCTTTCACCCCCAGTACTTCTCTTGTCATACAGTTAAGTTGGCATTTGATAGGGGAATTTTCTACAATGAATTAACATTTTTATCAGTATGGTAGTCTCTCCCACCAGACTGTAAGTTCTATGAGAGAAGGGCCCAGTTTTATTTATCAACTAGGGCATTTTGGTTGCAAGCAACAAACATATTCAGTAGGCTAAGTTAACCAAAAAAAGGAAATAATCAAAATAGCATGGATTAGCCTACCTCAAAGGAAAAACTGAAGAACATGTCAGAAAAGATAGATAACCTGATAGCTACAGTGAGCTGGGATGTAGGAATATCAAGACTATGCCATAGAGAAGAATCAGTGCTATTTTTTATGCTTGTATCATTCCATTTAAGAATCAAATTTTCAGGTGAGAGTCCTGCTGAACTAGTTTGGGGCATATCTAAGGCCAGTAGAGGCCATTCTCTCCAGGTCTGTTTATGATAGATAATGTGTAGTTGCCCAAACAAAACTGGAATGCTACTCTCAGCAAAAGGGAACATGGATGATAAACAGGCAGAAACCAACAGATGTCCACCGAATATAAACATATATACCCACAGCATCATAGGTATGCAATAAATATTTGTGGAATGAATGACTGAGCATCTGAAATGTGCTAGAACTGAGTGCAATTAACCACATATCAGTTATAAGTCAAACTGTACATATTGTCCTCAATGTCCATTAAAACAGTAAGGTGCTTTTTTTTTTTTTTTTTGAGACGGAGTTTTGCTCTGTGGCCCAGGCTGGAGTGCAGTGGCCGGATCTCAGCTCACTGCAAGCTCCGCCTCCCGAGTTTACGCCATTCTCCTGACTCAGCCTCCCGAGTAGCTGGGACTACAGGCGCCCGCCACCTCGCCCGGCTAGTTTTTTGTATTTTTTAGTAGAGACGGGGTTTCACCGTGTTAGCCAGGATGGTCTTGATCTCCTGACCTCGTGATCCGCCCGTCTCGGCCTCCCAAAGTGCTGGGATTACAGGCTTGAGCCACCACGCCCGGCCAAAACAGTAAGGTGCTTAAGGGACTAATCTTGAACTACATTGTATAGTTTCAAATCTTGACGTCGGCACTTAATAAGCATGTGGCTTTGGGAAATTACTGATCTTCTCTGTGACTCAGTGTCTTTATCTTCCAAAAAGAGATAATAATGGTACCTTCCTCCTAAGGTTAACATAACGATTAAATAAATTATTAATATAAGTGGCTTAGAACAGTGTCTGGCACATAGTAAGGGTTAAGTGAGTCTTACCTTTATACATCTGCAGGCTTACCTTTGTTCCTACATCAACATGTCTCTTGTGCAAGAGAAAGAATCCTAGAATGTTTAAACATACCTGAACAGCGACCCACCTAACAGTTAAGATTCTGTACCAAAAGATGACAAACTCAGGGAAGCAGCTTTTTAAGCATTCTGCCTTAACGAGATTTATTTCTGCTTATGATATTCATTACAATGTAAAAAACAGTGAAGAGATTATATTGAAGTAGTGAACTCCCATCAATAATGCTGGTGCAGGAAAAAACTGTACTCTTAGATGAAATACTGTAATGGTTGGTTTATCACTTAAAAGAGAAATATTGACACCCACTACAGACCAATTTTAAAAGCTTTTACTTCTTTGTCTAAATGCTCAGAATACAGTGGTTTCCTTTATGTGATAAGCCAAGGTTAGATTGCAGTAGAAACTATTACTGGCAGAAAACAATCTCTATGGAATTCACAATTCTCTTTGGCAATATTCTACAAAAGCTAAATAGCATTTTACTGGGAAGCCCTTCTGGCATATGCAAGTGTAAGATATTTTAGTTGTTTGATTCACATCTAATTCCAAAAGCAGGAACTTTTTTGTTTAAATTAGTAGCATTAGTAGCATCATTTTTGAAGAAATGGTCGTAACTAATATATGAATGTTTATACCAGGGCACATTTTTCAAACACTTTTTGTATTTGCAACTGAAAACTTTCGTCAAACAGAATCTGACTCGCTATCCCCATACGTTTAACAGAGAAAAGGAATATTGCCCTGATTGAAGGTGAGGTGCAGGGTCACCAGGCTCTTCTTTGCACAAATGCCCCCGTTTTCACCCCATTGGCGATTGAACAGTACTAAGCAGGCAAGTGTTTGCTCTGTTCAACAAAGGTCTTACCACACGGAACACTGAATTAGACACACTGAGCTTCTAGATTAGAAAATTCCTACTTGGAGAGTGACACCACTTCATGAAAAGTAGACAACTCTAGGGCCTGGTTTTCTTATCTGTGAACTGAAAAGAGCATCCCACAAAGTCCGTGACACTGAATTCTTATCTGAAATTTATTTTCAAATATGGTATGAAGTGAAGATCTAAAACTTTTACCCAACACCATTTAAAAAATAATCCATCCCTTTCCCATTGATTTATACAACTGCCTTTATCATTTTAAGTTCCCATAAATCTTTATTTCATTTCTTCTAATTTTTTGTGTCAATTTTTTACAATAAAGAAACAGTTTTCGTGGACATTTTGGAAAAAATACAGAACGGCATGAAAAGAAAATAAAAATCCCTCATAAATATTAAAATTGTGGAGAATTTTCTACCAGTCAAACACACACACACACAGACACACACACACACACACAGAGATAGATATAGATATAGCTTGATTTAAAGGGATGCTGTAATATTCACACACACACACAAAACCCCAAAGGCAAGGTCAAGTAAGTGAAGATGGTCGCTGAACTGGCTTCTAAGAAAGGTGAGTGCTCTGTAGTATGAAGCACAGATGCAAATTTAGGTACAAAAATCTAGAGATAGAAGCTGGGCCGGTATCGACTGGGCACGGTGGCTCACACCTGTAATCCCAGCACTTTGGGAGGCTGAGGCGGGTGGATCACGAGATCAGGAGATCGAGACCATCCTGGCTAACACAGTGAAACCCTATCTCTACTAAAAATACAAAAATTAGCCGGGCGTGGTTGGTGCATGCCTGTAATCCCAGCTATTCAGGAGGCTGAGGCAGGAGAATCGCTTGAACCCGGGAGGCAGAGGTTGCAGTGAGCCGAGATGGTGCCACTGCACTCCAGCCTGGGCAACAAAGCGAGATTCTGTCTAAAAACAAAACAAAACAACAAAAAAGGAAGCTGGGCTGGTATCTTAGAGAAGAGAAGGGAAGCTGCAGTTCTGTAAGGATGAGAGAACAAGGGAAAACAAATCCAAAACCCCTGCGGCACTGTGCTCTAAAAGTGCTGTGAAGAATCAAAGCATCTAGCAAAACATTTAAAAATTTTTTTACCTGAGCCGTCCCCTAACAAGATCTTCAGTAAAACCGCCACTGATCAACTAAGGTTTTTATTTGTATTCTTTAGGCCATGGTCTTCAATTTGTTTGTTCATATGCTCTAACATAAATTCTGAATAATTACTAACCCCTTAAATAATTTTTGGTTTACATCAGACATTTTTCACTATGTTTAAATAATTTCAAAACATACAATTTATGGCAAAGGGTATGTATTGACATTTTAAAATAGAACTGCCTCATTGTTTATTAGCATCTAAATAGAATAGTAGTTTGACACCTGCCACTAACATCCACTAAAAAAAAAAAAATTCATAAAACTCTTTAACGGTGAAGGGGTAGAAAAGGACAATCCAAAATATACCTTGGCACATTTTCAGATAGACCTGTGTGAGAAGAATACACATACAGGGAAGGTAAGTTTTAGAAATGAATTCACTTAAGAATATCTGTGAGGGCTAGGGACAGTGGCTTGTGCTTGTAATCCCAGCACTTTAAGAGGCTAAGGCAGACAGATTGCTTGAGGTTAGAAGTTCAAGACCAGCCTGGCTAACATGGTGAAACCCTGTCTCTACTGAAAATACAAAAAGGAGCCAGATGTGGTGGTGTGCACCTGTAATCCCAGCTACTTGGGAGGATGAGGCAGGATAATCGCTTGAACCTGGGCGGCGGAGGTTGAGGTAAGCCGAGATGACACCTCTGCACTCCAGTCTGGGTGATGGAGTGAGACTCTGCCAAAAAAAAGCCAAAACCAAAAACAAAACAATATCTGTACTTTCTTGGAGCAAGTGGCACAAAAGACTGTTAACACCTGGGATGTAGACATAAAATCTTTCTTCCTTCTTTCTTTTTTTTCCCTATGAAAGTGAAAGCACACAGTATGTATATATACTTTGGAATCCTAGAATTCTTACATGGCATTATTTTAGATTATTAAGTATTCTTCAAAGATATTTTAATTATTTTATATTGTTATATCATAATGACGTACTATTACTTATTAAATTATCAATCTTGAAATGCTGATTCAGCAGTCAGCTGAGGATTTGAGTGGAGTTTATGCTCAGGTTTTGGAGTATTAAATTTCCAGATCTTCTATGGCTCTGAACTCTATTATTTGCCACTTCAAGTTATTAAGGTTGTCATCTCCTGCTTCCTGAACCAGGGGAATTGTAGAGCTTCCCCAGTCAAGAAAGCCACAAACTTGGAATTCTTGCTCAATGCAGTGGCACTCTCTAGAATAAATATCTCTCAGGTATGAATATTTCTCAAGCTTGCCATTGGATGTTTTCTGGTACTTTAAAATGGTTCTTTTTGTACTTTTGCCCATGTTTTGTCATTGTTATCTATGGAGGAGACTCCTGACCTTTTCCTGCCACAACTATGGAGTTCTGCTCAAATGCTTATTATTAAAATTTTTGCTAAATTTGATAAGTAAAGCTTATTGCTCCTTTAATATTATAGTTTCAACGACTGGTGTGATTAAGCACTTTTTGTGGTTATTGGCTATTTGCATTTCATCATTTGTAAATTAGCTACTCATTTCCTTAGCCTGTTTATTTTCTGGAGTCTTAACTTTTTTATATTGGTTTAGAAACATTTTTATTAATAAAATATTAGCCCTTTGCCAAAATTATTTAAAAATATACTTCTGTGTTAGTGACTTAACATATAAAATATAAATTTTATATGATTACCATATAAGTTATTTTTTAAAGGAATAACAACAATATCTCTACACATTTCAGTCCTGCCTAGGGGTCCAGTTTATCTTTTCATTTGTTTGAGTTGGTATTTGTCATCCCAATAATATTATAAATTTTAATACAGATGCCACTTATTGCATTTTTAATGTTTTGCTTTACTGATATTGCTAGATATTTTTATGGTGTATTTTTTATTACAAATTCCAACTGGTTATTTTTATTTTATAGAAAATGCATTCCCACCTCACCAATTTCTATCATTTTCCCATTGGGCTTTTTTTGTGTGTGAATATTACAGCATCCCTTTATATCTATATCTAAATATATTTGTAAGTATTATCTCATTTATTTCTCAAAACAACACTATTATAGAGATTTTACTATCTCCATTTTATATAAAGTATTTCAGTCATACAAAATATATGGATAATAATATAATGAACATCCACGTTCATGCCAGCCACTTAAGAAATAGTGTATTACACTGTGAATCTCCTTCTTCATATCATTCACCTCACTGCCCACAGTTACCTACTCTTGAATTTTGTTTTAATCATTCCCATGCAAGTTTATGTATATTTATGACATGGGTTTAAAACCATAAAAATATATAATATTGTTTTTCACCTTTAAATGCATATATAAATGGTGTCATGTGTATACCATCTGCATTTTTTATTTACTATTACATTTTCACATTTATCTACGTTGATACATATATCGCTAGTTAATTCGTTTCAGCTGCTTTATAATATTCTTTTGTATAAAGATATTGCATTTTATTTATAGCCTTATGTTTATGAGCTTGAAGCTTACTATAAATCTATACTATTGCAAATATTCATGAACATTTTTGCATTTGTCTCTTTGAGACCAAGTGCTATGGTTTTTCTATGATGTAGTACTAGGAGTAGAATTGCCGGGACTTAACATATGCACATCTTCAACTTTACACATATTGAAACATTGCTATCCAACAATGACTAATTCACACTACCACTAACAGTGTGTGAGTTTTCATTTCTCTCCATGCTTGCCAATGCATGGCACACTCAGAATTTAACTTTTGCCAATCTGATGAGTGTGAATGGGTATCACGTCTCTAAAGTTTGTATCATCCCATTTTCTATCTAGGTTTTACATCTTTTCAAATGTTTATCATGTATTTTTTCCATCTTTTTTTTTTCAACTATGAATTGCCTTTCATATACTTTCCTTCATATTATACTAGGTTCTTTGTCTATTCCTTATTGATTACTAGTGGTTTGTTACATTGTCAGGATAAAAATTCTTTTTTGATTATATGCACAAATGTTTTGGATTTTCTTTGACATTTAGCTTATTTGAATTTTAGAAAGATAAAATATATAATTTTTTATTTGAGATTAATTTCTTCTTTTAGATATTTTTGACCACAAAATTCTATGAATATTAAGTACTAATTTGTTTAGTCATTTAAACTTTTTTTTTGTAATAATCTTTTTCATCTCTCTGGAATTTTGTTGGAGTGAGACTAGTGATAAAATATTATTTTTATATCAGATAACTAACTTTCCTAGCACCAGTTGTTTAAAAAATCCATTGATTTTATATATCACCTGTCAGAAGTGAAATATCCATATATGTGTGGCTCTGCTTCTTGTTGCTGTTTTTTTTTTAAATTTTGTTTGTATTTATTTTATTCTTGAGTCCCTTGCCATAGTTTTTGTTTCTTCTGGAATACCATTTTCTTTTGTGCAACCTCCTTTTCTGGTTTATAAACAAATTGGTTTTTTTCAGTAAGGATCATTTTGATGTGGCAGGGGGCGCTCATGAATGGGTTAATCCCACCATGAGCTCTAAATCCTGTGAGCATCTTGGGTGCTTTGTCCACTTAGATATGCCTGATAACCATAGAATCTACATCCAAATCCCTAAGTTCAGCATTACTCTACGTTTGTAAGCATATGTAGCAAAGTTCAGCACACTTATTGAATAACCAACCCTGTGTCCAACCTCACTCTTTGGCCTGGGCGTTACCTACCAACTATGCCATGGTAACCTGGGAATGGTAGATATCTTTCTACAAAGTGACATCTTTCAGAAACTCGATGGCTTTTCATACATGCATACTTTCGATGGCCTGGGCCATTTCATGGGTGTCCTTAAAGTGAACATGATAATTTGAACCTCTTGCTTTGCATGATTTTGTGGGGTTTTCTGGGTACAGTGAATAGCAAGCCATTTTCAGAGATCACCCAGGCCACTTACAGAAACAGCTGCCTCTTGTTTTTATCTTATATTTTGTTGATATTTCTGTTAATCTTTGTGTAAAACAACACATTAACATAATTATTTGGCTTTGTAATAAGTTATTTAGTCAGTCAGGAAAGAGCACTTCACCTTTTCCTTTTTCGAAATTGTCTTTGTTTTTCTTGGCCTTTTGCTCTTCCTTATAAATTTGTGGACTCAGCTTATCAATATCCAAGAAAAACACCCAGTTTTAATTTTAAATGTAATTACACTGCATTTATATATTACTTTAGAAATAATTAACACTTTTTTTAGATTGAGTTTTCTCATTCCTGAGATATTTGTGTCTTATAATAAAGTTTTATATTTTCTCCATAATCTGTCTTGTTTTTACTTATAGGCATTCTCAGACACCTTATAATGCAATTACTTATTTCACATAATTTGAGTATTAATTATATGCCAAGCATGGTTCTTACTTATTTGGATGCATCAGTAGAAAAATAATGATGCCTGTCCTGAGGATACAAAATATGTAATAACAAAGCAGATAAAGACATGGAGAAGTTCTGTTCTAATGTGGCTGAGTACGTTTCTAACTCATTGGCTTTCCCAAGATAACTATAAGTGCTGGACAATAACTAACTGAACCATCTGAAGGCTCTGGAAAGGGAAGAAAAGCATGTTGGTTCTTAAGGAGACTCAGAACTTCAAAAAGGGACTTTGAACATGAATACATGAACATGAATATATGCTCACAAAATGAGTTTCTTGTTTCAATACCTTTTAGCTGATGGGCAAGCCAAGACAGGACACCAATGGCTCCACGTGGGGGTGGGGCCTGCAAAACTTTGATAGAAAACATAGAGTCTTTAGCTTGAAGAACCAGGAGACAGAATTTGAGGGCAACCATAGTTGCTGGAAAGTAAAGAAGAGAATACTGGAAGAGAAAAAGCCAGAGAGAGAAGACTCAAATTGGTGAAAAACTGTGTCCAACTCTCTAATCTTTGAGCCATATGACTGAGGGCTTACTGCAAGTGGCCCAGCAAAAGGGAAAAATATCTGAAAGGAGGCTTGAGTTGCTCTTAAGTCTGTATTTAGGGTTTCGCTAAGTAAACTGCCATTTTTATTTTATTTTTTTTTTTATTATACTTTAAGTTCTAGGGTACGTGTGCGTAACGTGCAGGTTTGTTACATATGTATACTTGTGCCATGTTGGTGTGCTGCACCCATCAACTCATCAGCACCCATCAATTCATCATTTATA
>NW_016808026.1:2039420-2052407 GCF_001698545.2 Rhinopithecus bieti
CCTTTGTAGGGACATGGATGCAGATGGAAACCATCATTCTTAGCAAACTATCACAAGAACATTTTTTTTTTTTCTTTTGAGATGGAGTCTCACTGTGTCACCAAGGCTGGAGTGCAGTGGTGCAATCTCGGCTCACTGCAACCTCCACCTCCCGGGTTCAAGTAATTCTCCTGCCTCAGCCTCTGGAATAGCTGAGTGCTCACCGACATGCCTGGCTAATTTTTGTATTTTTAGTAGAGATAGGGTTTTAACATGTTGACCAGGCTGGTCTCGAGCAAATTGCCTATTAAAGCTAAAACATAACCATTGTTCAGAGGAAAATAACAGAATCTAGAGCCTGCACAAAATATCATTCACAATGTTCACAATGAAGTAAAATCACTCCATATATAAAGAGTCAGTTTTCTCAGGAAAAAATACAATCAATGGTAGCCAGCTCTAATACGTCCCAGATGTTTGAATTAGCAGACAAAAAGTTTAAAGCAACCATTATAATTAGGCTTAATAAGGTAAAGAAAAGTATGCTTATAATAAAAATCTAAGAAACCTCAAAAAAGCATTTTTAAATATTATATAGGAGTTATAGATGAAATAACCAATATCTGAAATGAAAAATTAGCTGGATGGTTGTAACTGTACAATGGAGATAACAGATGTATGAGTCTTTGAACATGAATATATGTCAATAGAAGTGACATAATCTAATAAATGGAGAGCAAAATGTTGAAAAAAATCAAAGAGAACTCCTGTGTGAAAATATCAAAGTTTAATTGTGTGTATAATTGGAGTCCAAAAGTGAGGGAAGAAAGAGAATAGAGGAGGCAAATATTTGAATAATGACCAAACCTTCCCCAATTCTGTGAAAGCCATACATTTGTAGACTCAGGAAACTTGGACCCAGAACAGTACCCAAATGAAGAAAACCATTCTGAAAACCAATAATAAAGAGAAAATGTTGAAAACAGCAAGAGAGAAATGACATATTACACATAAGGGGAAAACAGTTTGGTCTCTGACTTATTGGAAAATATAAGAGATCAGAAGAAGAGCATCTTAAAAATTATAAATAGATAAAGCATGGTTTTTTGGAATTATACAGTGAACATAATATTTTCCAGAATAGAGAAGAAATAACATTTTCAAATAAAATAAAACTGCAAAGAATTTGTCATTAGCCCATCTGCACCTAAGAATTGCTAAAGGAAGTCTTTCAGCATGAAGATACATGATACCAGATGAAAACTTGGATTTTTAGGAAAGAAGGAAGAGCATCGAGAATAATAACTATCTGAATAAATATAAAAGGCTTTTATTGTACATTCAGTTTCTTTAAAGTACATTAGATTGGTTAAAGCAGAAAATATACCATTGTCTCACAGGGGTTATACTGAACACAGATATATATGACAATTATAACCTAAAGGATGGGGTGGTTAATAGGCCTATATGATTCCAAGGTTTCTGTATTTTATGGGAAGTAGCACAATATGAACTCTAAGTAGACTGTGAATAGGTAAGAATGATATATTTTAATCCCTAGAGAAATCATTTAAAATATACAAAGAAACATAACTGAAAAGCCAACAGATACATTGAAATAGGCTTAAAGATATTCTAAGAATCCAAAATGAGGCAGAAATCAATAACTGAAAAACAGAAAAAGAAACAAACAGAAAACAAATATGAAAATTGTAGACCCAATACAGCCACATCAATAATTGAATTAAATTTTCGTAGCATAAATGGTCCAAAAAAAGCAGAAATTCTTATAATGAAAAATGCACAATCCAACTACATGCTGTCTATGAGAGATGTACTTTAAATATAAAATTACAGATTAACTGAAAGGAAATGGATGGAAAAATATACACCTTGGAAACAGTAAGCACAAAAAAGTCTGGAGTGGATAAATTAACAAATTTTTAAAATGATACACTAGAAGATAGTAAGCACTGTGTAAAAGAAAAATTTAGAGCAGAGTATAGAGACTGGGAGTGTGCAGGGCTTATCATTTTAAGTTGGTCATGATAGAGCTCATTGTAAAGGTGACTTCTAATCAACAGAGGAAGCTGTGCATGGTAAAGGGGTTAGAAACAATCAAGCTTAATCTTGTAACCTAGTTAGAGTGCGAACAGTGCCACTGCTGTTGATGATGATGATATGACTGACCTACAGATGGCTCCTCAGTCATTGAATAATTAATTTCATTCCTTGTACCATTCATTCTGTTCCTTTTATCATTCACATGCAATCATTCACATACATACATTCACGTGTTCTTCACTGGCTGTTCCAAAAGGAACACAGAAGAAATTGGATTTATTATCTCAAGTTGTAGGCGAGAATTACCTGAAATTATTCCCACACCAAGACAGTACTCATTGATGGAGAGGTAATTCATCCAAAAGAAAATAGATCTGGGTGTGGTGTATTGAATGAATTGCTGTTACATTAAAAAAAAATTAAAAGGCCAAATGTTACTAGAGATTTTCTTCTGGTTTGAACTCAATTTGAGGACAACTTTTGAACCTATACTCTATGGCATAGTCCTTGCTAGGTGCCGTGAATACAAATATGAATAAGAAAATAATTCAGTTCTCAAGGGCAGCCATTCAAATAAATAACTGTAATATTTTGTGATAAATGTTATTGTGAAAGTTTGTTTAAAGTGAATGGGAAAAACAGAGTATGTCTACTGGGAAGGTTAAAAGAGAGAGAGATGTGCAATTAGATAGGTCTTGAAGGCTCAAATACACGTGAAAGGTGGATAAAGAAGGAAAGTGAATTAAAGGCAAAATTTGGAAGTGTGAAAGGGAAGGGCATCTTCAGTGTACAGGGGATAGTCAAAAAGAGCTGTAACACAGGGTTTGTAGTGCAAGACAAGGCCAGAAAGATAAGAATAAGGTTGAGAGTGCTTGCAATGCTTTAAAAAAAAATGGCTTTGTAGAGACAAATAATGCTTTTAAGTAGGGGAATGCCATAATTAAATTTGTACTTTAAATTATAGCTCTTGCAACCAAGTGAAGGATGAGTGGCTAAAATGGCAGATACTGAAGATGGTGAAACTAGTAGAGGCTTTGGTCATGGTCTAAACAAAATGTGGAAATTAAGAGACAGGAATAAAATATGTATTAGAGAAATGTTTCTTAGCTAGAGTAAACATGACAATTATGAAAACAGACATACAAAGTGATGATTTATGAATCTGAATTACTCAGTTTGGGCAATACGCTGGGCTGTACTACTGATGTCTAAGATATGAAATGCAAAGGAAAAAGGGATTTAGGCCATGGTGAGGGGAGAGAGTAGGAGTGATAAGCTTCCATTTTAGATATGTTGAGTTTGAGACAAACAGAAGATAAAGAGGGAGATACACATAATAGGTGAGTGTATTGGCACTTCAGAGAGAGCCCAAACCAGGAAATAGAAATTTGAAAGTTGTTTCTATGTGGCTATTGATTGAAATCATGGAAGTAGATTTCCAATAATAGGACAAATGTAAAAAAGAAGAAGAGTGGGCCGGGTGCGGTGGCTCATGCCTGTAATCCCAGCATGTTGGGAGGCCAAGGCAGGCGGATCACCTGAGGTCAGGAGTTCGAGACAAGCCTGACT
Source organism: Rhinopithecus bieti (assembly GCF_001698545.2). Classification (NCBI taxonomy): domain Eukaryota; kingdom Metazoa; phylum Chordata; class Mammalia; order Primates; family Cercopithecidae; genus Rhinopithecus; species Rhinopithecus bieti. The sequence continues at coordinate 2,043,033 of NW_016808026.1, forward strand.
GATGTGGTGAAACCCCATCTCTACTAAAAATATAAAAATTAGCTGAGCATGGTGGCGGGCAACTGTAATCCCTGCTACTTGGGAGGCTGAGGCAGGAGAATTGCTTGAACCTAGGAGGTGGAGGTTTCATTGAGCCGAGATGGTGCCACTGCACTCCAGCCTGAACAACAGAGTGAGATTCCATCTCAAAAATAAAAAAAAAAGAAGAAGAGTAGCCAAGGACAAAATACTGGGAACACCAACATCTAGGAGAGATGAAGAGACATCAGAAAAATAAAGAATAACTAAATCAGTGAGAGGAAAACCAGAAGAAATTGAAATCTATATTAGAATGTTTTAAAAAGATAAAAATGATACAAACTCCAGAAATAGAAATAAGTACATGTAGACATTTAACAGAAGAATAATAAATTGACAGGGGAGCAAACGGTACTGTATTATTCAAAATACATTGTCAGAACCACCCCATAGTTATCAGAAAAAAAATCTCTGAAATTCTGTCTCATGGTTTATACAAAACTTAAGATGGATCAAAGATTTAAATTTATAAAAATTGAAGATATACAATTAGTTAAATGGAAAATCAGGGGATGATTTTATAACCTTGAGGCGGAGAAGACCTTTCATATGAAAACACAAAGAAAAACCAAAACCATAAGAAAAAATTTCAAAAGCAACAAGAAAAAATAATAAAATAGAAAGAAATTTAAGAAAATGAAAAGAGATAATACATATGTAAAAGTCTTCCCTCTGATCATATATAAAAAGTCTCATAATTCAGTCTGGAAAATAAAGGCAAACTTTACAAAAGAAAATGAGCAAATCATGTCTGAAGTGTATGACCACTGGGGAAAAGGAGAACTGTGAGTGTGAAGAACTATCTGCCCAATGCTAGACTTTCCACCAGCCCTAACTTGTGCATAATTTTGACTCCTTTTTTGTACCTTTCATGTATCACAGAAAATGCCGTGGGAGAGGAAGCAAAAAGGACATCAAATCAAGGGCCCTCAAAGAGGAGTATAAGAATTAATGATTTTCTTCATTTTTATTGTCTTTTCAATATCTGTATTGAAATATCTATTCCAGCATCCAGGAAGAAAGCAGGACAACAAGTGAGATTAGTCCCTACTTATGGGAGTGAAGATAACTCACAAAAACTGGAAAGACACATGTAGCACATGAAATAGATTTAAGTGTGTGATACCAAACTCTTCTGACTATACAGTAAAATCTGTTTTTAAATTTACTAGTGATTCCTATAGAAATAATAACATTTATATTCTGTCTAATCCTTTGAGGAAAAGTTAGCTTTGGTGAGCAGAAAAATGATACACTGGAACAGGTAGGTATTACCCAGAGTAATTTGGGAGATGGTGCTCTGGTTGGATTGTCAAACCAGAGTGTAATGCCTGGCTGTATTTTGGCCTTAGACTTTTACCATGACTGCAAACTGTTTTTGACATATAGCACAGAATATAAATTGGCCTGGCATGGACTGCAGTATCTTTAGAGTATTTGAGGAAGCGTAGATTTGGGTATGCTGTGGTAACAAATAGACCTCAGAATTTCTGCTTATTTTTTCCTTAAGTCACACTCCAAGGCAGATCAAGAAGCTCTCTTGAGCAGCTTCCTTTCCAACTGGTGACTCAGGGACAAAGATACTTCTAACATGTAGTACTTCTGAAAAATGTACTAGGTTAACACTGAAAGGAAATAAAAGAGGATTGTGCAGTATTGTCTTAAGGGGTGGGTCTAAAAGTGTTTCCCACTATTTTTGCACAGTCCATTGACTAGAAATAAGTCAAATGGCCCCCAACTTAATGCAAGGGAGAATAAGATATGCACCTATCTCATGTGCCCAGGAAGAAGAAAGAGTTCATTAAACACATAGCATGGTTCATACTCTGGTCCACGAAGTATCTGTCTCATTCTTCTCATGTATCAAACACACTCACACCCAACCTCTCCCTAATGGAAATAACCCAACGTTCCTCCATCCACTAACTCTATATTAGGATGCAAGATCTCTCTAGAATTCTTCTCCATCAAGCCTATATGTGACTCCTCATGGTCAGGTGATCTATGAACCAAAATGACAAATTATCTGCACCCCACCTCACTGCCAAACACAGGATATCTACAATGAATAGTCTGAATTGGGCAGGGGAAGAATAGGAAATATACAATAATCAATATTCTTTAGTGATTCTGAAATATTGCTACACAGACATTGTGAAAGTCTCACACCCAAGGTGGGGCTAGGGTAGGGAGGAAGAGGTTGCTAGATGAGGACTTGATTTTATTCTCTGAGAGGATAACCCTGTCATGTTTTTCTCTGTGGCTACTGTCTCTGCCTTCTTGGAGCCTCTTCCATGTTAATATTGTCCTTAGCACATCTTAAACAAGTCTGAAGAGCTGTTCTTCTTGAAGGAGGCATTCAAATGCTGCTTTCTTTATGTGCGTGTCCAAGAACTGATTTTGGTATTTGAATTCAAAAATAAGGACTTTTTTCAAGAGTGAACTTGTGGTTTTCTTGTGTATTCATTCATTTTTATGCTGCTGATAAAGACATACCTGAGACTGGAAAGAAAAAGACATTTAATGTACTCACAGTTCCACATGACTGGGGAGGCCTCACAATCATGGTGGAAGGTGAAAGGTACTTCTTACATGGTGGTGGCAGAGGGAAATTGAGAACCAAGTGAAAAGAGTTTCCCCTTATAAAACCATCTGATCTCGTGAGACTTATTCACTACCACGAGAACAGTATGGGAGAAATTGCCCCCATGATTCAATTATCTCCCACCAGGTCCCTCCCACAACATGTGGGAATTATGGGAGCTACAATTCAAAATGAGATTTGGGTGAGAACACAGCCGAACCATATAATTCTGCCCCTGCTCCCTACCAAATCTCATGTCCTCACATTTCAAAACCAATTATGCTTTCCCAACAGTCCCCCAAAGTCCTAACTCATTTCATCATGAACTCAAAAGTCCACAGTTCAAAGTCTCATCTGAGACAAGGCCAGGCCCTTCTGCCTATGATCCTGTAAAATCAAAAGCAAGTTAGTTACTTGCTCAATACAATTGGGGTACAGGCATTGAGTAAATACAGCCATTCAAAAGGTGAGAAATTGGTCAAATCAAAGGGGCTACAGGCCCCATGCAAGTCCAGAATCCAGCAGGGCAGTCAAATCTTAAAGCTCCAAAATGATCTCCTTCAACTCCATGTCTCAAATCCAGGTCACACAGATGTAACAGGTGGGTTCCCATGGTCTTGGGTAGCTCCACCCCTGTGACTTTGCAGTGTACGACCTCCCTCCTGGCTGCTTTAAAGGGCTAGTGTTGAGTGCCTGTGGCTTTTCCAGGCACACTGTGCAAGCTGTTAGTGGATCTACCATTCTGGGGTCTGGAGAATGGTAGCCCTCTTCTCACAGATCCACTAGGAAGTACCCCAGTAGGGGTTATGTGGGGGCTTCAACCACAGATTTCCCTTCCACACTGCCCTAGCAGAGATCCTCCATTAGAGCCCCACCCCTGCAACAAACTTCTGCCTGGATATCCAGGCTTTTCCATACATCTTCTGAAATCTAGGTGGAGGTTCCCAAACCTCAATTCTTGACTTCTGTGCACCCCTAAGCTCAATACTATGTGGAAGCTGCCAAGTTATGGGGCTTGCACCCTCTGAGGCCACAGCTCAAGCTGTACCTTGGCCTCTTTTAGCCATGGCTAGAACAACTGGGATGCAGGGCACCAAGTCCCTAGGCTGCATACAGTAGGGTAGCCCTCGGTCCAGCCCATGAAACCAAGTTTTCCTCCTAGGTCTCTGGGCCAGTGATAGGAGGGGCTACTGCAAAGGTCTCTGACATACTCTGTTGACATTTTCCCCATTGTCTTGGTGATTAACATTTGGCTCCTCGTTACTTATGCAAATTTCTGCAACTGGCTTGAATTTCCCCTCAGAAAATGAGCTTTTCTTTTCTATCTCATTGTCAGGCTGCACATGCACATTTTCTGTTATGTTCTGTTTTCTCTTTTAAAACTGAAAGCCCCTTTTTTTTTTTTTTTTCATTTTTTTTTTGAGACGGAATCTCGCTCTGTCGCCGCGCAGGCTGGAGTGCGTGGCCCGGATCTCAGCTCACTGCCAACGATCCGCGCCTCCCGCGGCGTTTACGTCCAATCTCCTGCCCTCAGCCTCCCCCAGTAAGCTGGGAGCTAACAGGCGCCCGCCCAGCCCTCGCCCGGCTAATTTTTTGTATTGTTTTAGTAGACGACGGGGTTTCACCCGGGTTACGCCAGGATGGTCTCAATCTCCCTGACCTCGTGAATCCCGGCTCCGTCTCGGCCTCGCCAAGTGCTGATTACAGGCTTGAGCACCGTGCCCGGCCATTTAAAACGTGAAAGCTCTTAACAGGCAACCACAGGTCACATCTTGAATATCTTTGCTACTTAAGAAATTTCTTCTGCCAGATACCCCAAATCATTTCCCTCGAGTTCAAAGTTCCACAAATCTCTAGGGCAGGGGAAAATGCCACCAGTCTCTTTGCTGAAACATAGCAAGGGTCACTTTCACTCCAGTTCCCAAAAAGTTTCTCATCTCCATCTGAGACCACCTCAGCCTGAATTTCATTTTAATATCATTATCAGCATTTAGGTCAAAGCCATTCAACAAGTCCCTAGAAAATTCTGAACTTTCCCACATTTTCCTATCTTCTTTTGAGCCCCCCAAACTGTTCCAACCTCTGCCTGTTACCCACTTCCAAAGTTGCTTCCACATTTTCATGTGTCTTTCCAGTAGAGTCCCACTCTACTGGTACCAATTTACTGTATTAGTTTGTTTCCACACTGCTGATAAAGACATACCTGAGATTGGGAAGAAAAAGAGATTTAATGGACTCACAGTTCCACATGGCTGGGGAGGTCTCACAACCATGGCAGATGGTAAAAGGCACTTCTTACATAGTGGCAGCAAGAAAGAAATTGAGAACCAAGTGAAAGGGGTTTCCCCTTATAAAACCATCAGATCTTTTGAGACTTATTCACTACCATGAGAACAGTATGGGGGAAACGGTCCCCATGATTCAATCATCTCCCACTGGGTTCCTCCCACAATACGTGGGAATTATGGGAACAACAATTCAAGATAAGATTTGGGTGTGGACACAGTCAAACCATATCACCTTAATGATACAATTCCCTTAAAAACCTTGCAGATTTCTGATCTATTAGTTTCAACCAGTACATGTAACCAGTAACCCTATCCAGAGATATTTCCTAAAAATAATATTCAGATTTATTTTACATGGTTACTTTCTAACCCTCATGCCTCTTTCCCAGTCAATTTAATGCTGGCCACCATTGGATCCTCTGAACAATTGATGTCAAGCACACTCCTACTCCAACTTTTGCCCTGAGTCACTATTGAACTTGAAAGACTTGATTTGCCTTATCACTCAAAGTCTTCTCATTTCAATCTCTATAACCAGCTGGGTTTCTCAACCCTGGAAGACCTAGAGTTTCCAAACTGTCTCCCATTTCTGCTTGCAAGCTGATTAATTCTTCCCTGAATTCTTTTTTTTTGGTAAGACTTTTTGAAATGCAACTCATAATAGACAACATACACTAGGGTAGTGAAGCATTTCAACACCTAACTAGAGACGAATCACAGGCCTACAGTCTTTCTTCTAAGCTAGAGTAGGCAATAGTTTGAGCAAAGCCATATTACCAGCCTGCAGTATCACTTTCAATTTAAGTGTGTTCCCATTTTCCTCATCACATACCATTACCCTAAGGCTTTATATTTTTGGAATTTTTTGGAGCAGTACTCTACTTCAAGGTATCAATTTCTGTGTTAGGGTAAGTAACATTAGCTCCTTTAAACCTATCCCCAAACCTTCAGTGACTGAATACAATATACTTAGTACTTACTATTAAAACTTTAAATAATGCAATTACTCTTTCCACCTGAAAAGCCTTTCCATCATTCTCCATTTATCCCATGGGCTCAGAACCAACCAAAGCAAAGCTTGGGATATGGTAAGTGCTCAAAAACATACTAGCTGTTATTATTTTTATTTTCTCTTACTAATATTTGGGATCACAGAGGGTTACGAAACCAAACAGGCAGAAGCTATTTGCTAAGCCATAAACAAAGCAGTAGTCAATATTTTGAAGACAGTATTAGAAGAGACATCCACAATGTGTAGTTTGCTGGGGCTGCTATGACAAACTATCACAAACTGAGAGGCTTAAACAATAGAAATTTATTGTCTCATAATTCTGGAGGCTGGAAGTCCAAGAGCTTGGTGTGCGCCGGCCTGTTTCCTTCTGAGGGCTGTAAAGGAGAGTCTGTCCCATGCCACTCTGCTAGCTTCTGGTGTTCTGCTGACCATTTTTGGCTTTCTTTGACTTGTAAAAGCATTCCTCCACCTCTCCCCTCATCTTCACATCGTGTCCTCCCTGTGTGCATATCTGTCTCCAAATGTCTCCTTTTTAAAAGGACACTGGTCAGATTGGATTAGTGCCCATCCTAATAACCTCCTTTTAACTTGATTACCCCTATAAAGATCTTATCTTCAAATGGGTCATGTTCTGAAGTACTGGGGGTTAGATTTCAGCACAGGAATTTGGGAGAACACAACTCAACTCATACAATAACACATTTAAAAAATAATATTTTCATTAAAGCATTTCTTAAGGTATATTTACATAGTTAGGCGATGGTTCTTATCAGTCTTTTTATGAACAGAATCCAGACATTTGTATTCGAAATCAAGTAGTATTCCTTCCTTTTATTGAGGATAATTATGCTTAACGTATAGCAAACTATCATAGTGCAGTGACCTCAAGGAATACTTCTGTTGTTTCCTATTTTCTTGAGTTCCAGATGCCCTCTGTCTCCTGTGTATTGTAATAATGATTGACTGTGACAGAACAGGATGACCAGGTGAGCAGAGCACACCTTTAGGAAGGTTATATTAGACTAGGCTTCAGTCTGTGCTTCATCTTTTGTAAAAATTACAATGTCATCTAAAGTCTTCTATTGCAAAATTGTTTCACGTGACTAAGAAGAAAAATTGGTAGACTTAATTAAATATTAAAACAATGAGAATCAGGAACAATCATGGAGGCATTCATTAAATTAAAACCAGTATCTTCATTCTTTTCAGTGTTTATTGATAGCTTGAGTAAGGTGCTCCTTCACCGTTCTTTACAACATGGTGAACTGTAATCTTGTAGCTATGCTAAAGAGAAATAAATGCATGTTTTTAGGTCACAGATATTGCCGGATAAGCTATTCTTATAATCAGATTGTTTTATTGAAAATATAGAAGTATTCCCTTACAGAGATAATAGTTGGGGATCAAGAGTTGGAAGATATGGGTCTGTTTGCTTTTGGTAAACTACACACTTGCTTTTGTTCTCTGACTAAAGTGTCATTATGAAGGAAAGCAGGATTGGCCTGAGTCCACATGTCTGAATAGTTCAAATTTAACACAGGCTCTCCTTTTGCTCAGCTTTCTCTTCTCATCTTATGCTCACTTTTTTCCCCAGAGCATTTGTTAAATATTGCCATCTTGTTCCTGGCTTCAACTTGTCTTTTTATCACCAAACTTCAGAAGAGAGAGTAGCACACTGCAAATATTCAGAAAGTATATTGGATTGAATAAATAAATGAATCAATCAATCCATGAGTGAACTGTAGTGAGCCGGTCTTGTAGCCCACTCAGCACTGTCTTCTTAATGCTAAATCCCCAAATTAACTTCCCTTATTGGGCTGGGCACTGTGATTCTGTAATCCCAGCATTCTGGGAGGCTGAAGCAGGTGGATCACCTGAGGTCAGGCGTTCGAGACCAGCCTGGCCAACATGATGAAACCCCTCTCTACTAAAAATACAAAAATTTGCTAGATGTGGTGATGCACATCTGTAATTTCAGCTACTTGGGAGGCTGAGGCACAAGAATCACTTGAACCCAGGAGGTGGAGTGAGCCAAGATTGCACTACTGGGTGACAGAGCAAGAACTTTCCTCCAAATAATATTAATAATAATAATTTCCCTTATTGATTGATTGATTGAGACAGAGTCTCACTCTGTCACCCAACCTGGAGGGCTGTGGCACTGCCTCTGCTCACTGTAGCCTCAATCTCTTGGACTCCTCCCACCTCAGCCTCCTGAGTGGCTGTGACTATACCCATGTGCCAGCATGCCCACACTACTTTTTAAAATATTTTTTGTAGCAACAGTGCCTCCCTATGTTGCCCAGACTGGTCTCAAACTTCTGGGGTCAAGTGATCCTCCCACCTTGACCTATCAAAATGCTGGGATTACAGGCATGCATGACTATTTCTTTCTTTTTCACTCCTTTCAGTGAATGTTTCCAGTTTATCTAGTTATTAGTACATAAAATTATAACTGAGATACTTAACATTATATTATAAATGATTGGCCCTCAGAGTTATTTGCTTTTAATTTAAAAAAAAAAATCTCCATTTTGTAGCATTTCAGCCAATGTGGTAAGAAAAAAATTAGACTGTGACCAGGTCTATTTTTTTGACTAGTTCTTCAAGTAGCAAAGCTAATCCTGTGAAGACTGGCCAGGTACATAACAAATAAACAATATAAATGTATTTACTAATGATGAGAGAGGAACAGAATTCAAATACTGTGAATGGCATCTTAAATATGAAAACCTGGGTTTTGTTATATTTCACTGGAAAAAATATTTTTACTTTATCATTTAGAAAACAGGAAACTCATCAATATTCCTTGATTTAAGTAGTTCTTGTTAATGAGGTTAAGTGTTGATCAAACAAAATGATCAGTGGGAAGTATTTTCCCATTTTAATCATCAACAGTGAACAGTTTTCCTGTGAGCCTGAGAAAATAGAGGAACAGGATGTTGAATCACAATGTGACAGAGCAGATTTTTTTTTTTTTTTTTTTTTTTTTTTTTTTTTTTTTACCGGAAAAGGGGCTTAAAAGTTAAGTAAGTAAAAAACTTGTTTTAGAATATAGTTGAAACAGAAAATACTGTTGGTCATATCTATTTAGTTCTTCAGAAATTCAAATTTTGGGGCCGGGCGTGGTGGCTCACGCCTGTAATCCCAGCACTTTGGGAGGCCAAGGCAGGTGGATCACGAGGTCAGGAGATCGAGACCATCCTGGCTAACATGGTGAAACCCCTCCCTACTAAAAAAATACAGAAGATTATCTGGGCATGGTGGCGGGTGCCTGTAGTCCCAGCTACTGGGGAGGCTGAGGCAGGAGAATGGCATGAACCCAGGAGGTGGAGCTTGCAGTGAGCCGAGATCATGCCACTGCACCTCCAACCTGGGCGGTAGAGCGAGACTCCGTTTCAAAAAAAAAAAGG
>NW_016808026.1:2055937-2073437 GCF_001698545.2 Rhinopithecus bieti
GCATTTCCTATTTTTTTTTTTTTTTTTTTTTTTTTTTTTTTTTTTTTTTTTTTTTACCGGAAAAGGGGGCTTAAAAGTTAAGTAAGTAAAAAACTTGTTTTAGAATATAGTTGAAACAGAAAATACTGTTGGTCATATCTATTTAGTTCTTCAGAAATTCAAATTTTGGGGCCGGGCGTGGTGGCTCACGCCTGTAATCCCAGCACTTTGGGAGGCCAAGGCAGGTGGATCACGAGGTCAGGAGATCGAGACCATCCTGGCTAACATGGTGAAACCCCCTCCCTACTAAAAAAATACAGAAGATTATCTGGGCATGGTGGCGGGTGCCTGTAGTCCCAGCTACTGGGGAGGCTGAGGCAGGAGAATGGCATGAACCCAGGAGGTGGAGCTTGCAGTGAGCCGAGATCATGCCACTGCACCTCCAACCTGGGCGGTAGAGCGAGACTCCGTTTCAAAAAAAAAAAAGGAAAAAAGAAATTCAAATTTTATAATATTACCAAGGAAATATTTAAATGAGATTTTGTAGTCAGAAGAAATTCAAATTTTATAATATTACCAAGGAAGTATTTAAATGAGATTTTGTAGATATAGAAACACCTAGCCATGAACTAAATTTCCTACTGATCTTGAATATTTCAAAACCACTTTCTGCCAAATATTCGAATAAGCATCTATATATATTATGAAAATCCTCAGACTGGATTGCGTTCAGCCTATAACTGAACTGCCAAAAACATGATAAAGGGTCAGGGTCTCTTTATCCAGACATCTGGATTGGAAATTCTCAAAAGAACTTGTTCCAAAACATGATCATTTTGTTTTCCTGTACAGAGTTCTTCAACGTATTAAAGTAGAGAAAAAAGGGTCATAAGGAAAGTATGTTTCAAGCAAATCAAAACCACAATGAGATACCATTTCACTCCAATCAGAATGGCTATTAAAAAGTTGAAAAATAACAGATGCTGGTGAGGTTGTAGGGAGAAAGAAACACTTATACATTGTTGGTGGGAATGTAAATTAGTTCAACCATTGTGAAAGATAGTGTGGCAATTCCTCAAAGACCTAACGACAGAAATACTATTCAACTCAGCAAGCCAATGACTGGGTATATACCCAAAGGAATATAAAGTGTTCTGTTACAAAGGCACATGCACATGAATGTTCATTGAAGCACTATTCCCTATAGCAAAGACATGGAATCAACCTAAATATCACTCAATGATAGACTGGATAAAGGAAATGTGGTGCATATACACCGTGGAATACTATGCAGCCACAAAAAAGAACCAGATCATGTCCTTTGCAAAGACATTGATGGAGCTGGAGGCCATTATCCTTAGCAAACTAATGCAGGAACAGAAAGCCAAATACTGCATGTTCTCACGTATAAGTGGGAGAACACATGGACACAGAGAGGAGAACAAAACACAGTGGGACTTATCAGAAGGTGGAGGGTTTGGAGGAGGGAGAGGATCCGTAAAAATAACGAATAGGTTCTAGGCTTAATACCTGGATGATGAAATAATCTGTACAACAACCCCCCGTGACACAAATTTACCTATGTTAACAAACCTGCACATATACCCCTGAACTTAAAATAAAAGTTAAAGAAAAGTATATTTCAAAATTTGAAAAATTGTCAACATTATCAAGAACAGTTTAAAGGTCTATCCAAGTGAGTAGGCACCACATGAATTGAATACTTAGGCAATATTTCTACTACTTATAAATTCACAGCCTAAAATATAGTACTTAAAACTAATATTTAGAATCACAGAGATATCAAATTTAGTACCTGAATAAAATTTAGCGATCCTCACTGTGAACAAAGAGGTGAAATAAAATAAAATTCCCAAAGTGAATGAGTCTAAACAAGAATTCTGGTTTTCTGATTATCCAGTCCATTCCACTGTCCATATCTTCATGAGTCCAGATTTCTTGACTGTCCACTATTAGAAGAACTTGAATGGCATAAAGGAAGCTCCATCAGTTTTCTAATTAGGCAGAGCATAACTAGAAGTCCAGCTTCTCCAGCTACTGTATGAGTGTAAGAAATGTACTTTTTCATTCTGAATCTTCATTTCCTCACTGGCAAAACGTGTCTGTACAGATGCAAGTGTGTAGGACCAAATCACCGATCAATCAACAAAACAACCACAGCTGGCCTTTATTTCTTTCCACCGCTAGGAGAAGGGATTGACATAGGTTCGGTCTCTGGTTGGTCCCATTCAGGTTTAGTCTTACAGGAAGTTAGGGTACATACTGGTGGTTTATGTGCAGGAACTGGGTATCATTAGTAACAACTGCTTTGTTAGCGTTGTTTCAGAATGTTTTATAAAGTTTAACATTATTATGATTGAACTCATCAACATATGTATTAAGCCACACATATTATAGGGAGGGATGATGGTTGGAAATACATGTATTTGCTATCTTACATTTTCCCCTACCGTTGATTTTCTTCCAATGCCATAGCAACCCACACAAAGATGTTTTGTTTGGTCTGCCTGTTGAGTGTATTATTAGAATTAATGCATTATTTTCTGTATCAGCCTAAAACCAAAACAGGAAAAAAACTATGTAGAAGAAAACAAGTGAAAATATTTTAGCTAAAAGCACTTAATTTTAAAAAATCCTAATTTTGTGTTACTTCATCGTTGTTGTTGATGGTGTTTTGGTGAGAACACACATTGCAGTTCAGTAAGTATATGCTCAAATCAGAGTTTGAAACCTTGCAGCCCTGTCAGATTAGGCTAACAGGTCTATCTTCTTTGAGCTGTACAGTATTTCTTTCAATTGGGAAATACTTTTAACATGGACATATACTCTCCACATCTCTAGGGTCTTCACCAATTCCTATCCATTAGATCTGTTTACTTCATTTTTTATACTACCCTAAGGCCCCTGAGCACATTATAATTCACAGTCCTTGAGGTAGGTTTTATTAGTATTTCCTTTTCCTCCAGAGAAGCAAATACAATGATAGTAAAGGAATGAACCTTAAAGGCAAGGAGGATGGGAAGTAGTTATTCAAATTATTTACTTAAACAATTTATAAATATGGGAAGAGGATGAAAACCCATTGAAATATAAAACAGAGTAAGCAAATAGCCTTCTTAAAGCCAGAATTTTAGAAGGCAAGAAGAGAGCACCCCCCCTTCCAAAAAGATCCCCTGGGCAGCAGTTAGGATTGCCCTTGGCTTGATGTAACAGAAATGCAAATACAGTGACTTAACAAAGTATGTATTGAGAAATCCAGAGTCAGTTTACAGCTGGTATATAGCTAAGTGAAGTCATCAGAACCAGCTCCTTCCCTTTTCCAAGTATGATTCAAAGTATATATAGATTTTGTTCTTATGATTACAAGATACATTTTCTATACCCAAGCATCACATTCTATTTCAGATATGTACAAGAAGGTGGGCCAAGAAGAAAAGTTGCATTCTGACTTTTGGGAAAGAACATTTTAGGTTCTCTTGAAGCCTCATCTAGCGGATCTCTGCTTGCATTTTATTGTTCTGAACTACATCACGCAGCCAAAACTATTTGGAGGATAAACTCCTAAAATTAGTACATCTAGCTAAATATCTTGAGAAAGATTTGGGTTCTGTTTCTAAAAAGGAAGAGGAGAAAAGATTCAGAACAATTTGTTAATAGCTAACAATTATACAGCATTTTCACTATGCCAAGCACTTTACATATATCAACGTTTTTAATACAAACTATACTGTGCAGTGGTACCATTACATTTTCATTTTAAATATAAGTAAACAGAAACACACAACATTTAATAACATGAAAAGATTACCTAGCTAAGAAGTGGCAGAGCCAAGATTTGCATGTAGGCAATCTGTCTCTAGGCATTGTAATAATACTATGTTGAGTATATGACACACTTAAGGAGGAACAAGATTTAGAATTGGAAGGTGCAAAGAGGATGGAAGTCATGTTGTTGGCTAGACTGGAATTTTGACTAGTAAACTATATCAGAGGGTGGCAATCCTACACCCCATCCATATTTCCCACCCCTTTTCATCAGCACATATGACTGATGAATCATAGATACAAGACGCATTTTCTACAACTTAGTATCAGTTAGTATACTTTCAGATTGAGTAAAAAAATAAAACTCAATAGAAACAGTCTTAAGCAATACAAAACAATACAAAAGCATAGCAGATGCCACACTTAGAATGAGCAGGCTTCAGTTTTGTGTGAATGTAATCCTCTTTGTTATGCATTCCTCTGTGGGTTAGCTTTCTTTTAGGATTGGCTTTTCTTATTGTCAAAAATGAAAGACAGAGTTAAGTGATGCAATATTATTTTTCTATTTCCAGGAGAGAAAGAAGCACACTCCTCATAATTCTCTCTTAAGAGCAATAAAGGACTCTCCCCAAAGACTCTGCAACTCATCCCTTGTCCAGAATTAGATCCCTGGACTATTTCTAAATAATCACTAACAGGGAGGATGAGATTGTATTACAGGATTAGAATTAATTATGATCACCCCTATAGTAAAGATGAGACAAGTTTTCTTGAATCACAAGTACTGTGTGAAGGAGGGGTAGTTATCTAAATGAACCAGGCTTCTGTTAGGCTTGTTGGAGGAGATATTACTGCTGGGTAGAAGTTAATAACGTTAATAATGTTCAACAGTTGTAAAATTCCAGAACAGCTAATGAATAAGAAAGTAAGGTAGCTAACCTACAAAGTTTTCTGACTAGTATCAGATTTCCAACCAGCAATAATGAGTGCTAGAAGACAACACAGTGATGTGCTTTTTGGAATTTCTAAGGGTAAAAAGTGACTTCTAAACCTTGAATTATATTTCCAGCTAAACTATCAACCAAGGACTAAGAGCAAAAAATACATATATATTCTCAGGCTGCGTGCGGTGGTTCATGCCTGTAATCCCAGCTCTTTGGGAATCCGAGGCAGGTAGATCACGAGGTCAGGAGATTGAGACCATCCTGGCTAACATGGTAAAACCCTGTCTCTACTAAAAATACAAAAAAATTAGCTGGGTGTGGTGGCATGCGCCTGTAGTCCCAGCTACTCAGGAGTCTGAGGCAAGAGAATCACTTGAACCTGGGAGGCGGAGGTTGCAGTGAGCCAAGATGGCACACTATACTCCAGCATGGGCGACAGAGCAAGACTCCATCTCAAAAAAAAAAAAATATATATATAGTATATACTATAGGTATATATACAGTTTATATACGTAGATATTTTAGATATAGAACATGAGGAGTACGAATATATAGGCTTGTTTATATATTTTCGTATATAGTATGCAGATGATGGTGGAGAACGGTGCATGTATAGGTAGGTGTGAGTATGTTGTGTATAGTATACGGCTGGGATACCTATAGGGTGTGGTGCTATAAGGTTCTGCACATGAGGCATAAAGAATGAGCGGCAGTTCCATTTCACTAGGTATCGCATTTCCTGAAGGGAGCTGGTTGATTTTGAAGATATGGCGTCAGGAAAAATGAGGACGGAAGAGAGAGATTTAAAAAGGTGTCAGATACAAAGCATGGGTGGGACCATAGACTCAGGAGTTCGAGGGGTCGCGAGGCTGAGAAACACCGGGGGGGGGCCCCGTGGGGGGAGTGAGATACGCGGAGGCAGCACAACAGAGGAAGTGAGGAGTAAGTTGAAGCACGAGGGGTAGCGAGAAGGCTGCAAGAGGAATGTTTGCAGAGGGAGTAGAGCGGAGGGACGATGGACGGCCGCAGAGCCATGGGAACAGGAGAGGGGTGAACGAACCGTGAGAAGACAATTAGTGAGACATGTTAAAGAAAGTATATGGTTCCAATTACAAGAAAACAAGGAAGCGACAAATTGAAGGCAAACGAAACCTGTCTGAAAAAGTCCCTGATCTTCATGCATAAAGCAAACAATGTCAGCGCATAATTTTTAAGCAATTGGATGGAATGCAAGGAAAAAAACATATATTCAACCTAGGATTAGACACATTCTCCCTTTAAGTGGTAACAGGGTTTCATACTGTTAGAGCCCAAAAATAAGAAAAATAGACTTATCAGTCAATTACTGGTTCCTTCATGACAAATATCATCAATCATAATAAAGTAATTGTGGTGTGTTCATTTCAACTCGAATAATGTAATGTCCGTAGAGTAAGATGGAAGAAAAACATGGTTGCAGGACAAGAGAGCGGTAAAATGGTTGACGAACTTTCACAACTAAGAAAGGGTGGAGGAAACGGTAGATGGCAGGTTAGAAAGAAACGTAGGGAGGGATATAAGAGAAGGTGGTAAGAAAACAGAGTATCTTCGATGTCTATGAATAAGTATGGGGTAGGATAGCTTGTAGTAAGAGGTGTGTAGTGCAACAACAGATAGAATTGGTCGAAGTGCACTGGCATAGCATGGTAGAGGAAGTGGGTTGTCGTCTGAAGGGCTGGGGTTCTACGAGGGTGAGGGGGAGACTGCATGTAATAGGAGGATCCCGCGTGTTTTTACAATTTATCCATAAGTGTAAGAAGGGATTACGGTAGGGTAGAGTGAGATGACATAGTCACGTTTTGACTACAAAGAGTAAGATTAGATTTTTACAGAGAAAAGCAGTATGAGTGACAGCTGTTTTCTTCAGTTATCTTCTGAGTAGATTGAATCCTATGGCTTCGCTTTCATTCTCTCCTGACAATTCCATGCACAGCAAAAGGTCTTTAAAACTGGCAATTTTGGGAAGGGGAACATCACACAGCCGGGCCTATCCAATGGGGAGGGGGAGGGGGGAGGGATTTGCATTGGGGAGTGTATTACCGTGAGTAGTATAGGACGAATTGGATGGGGTGCTGACGAGTTGGTATGGGTGCGCAACCACATGGGCAACAAGGTGATGGCAGGATGTAAGCAACCTGCAGCGTATGTATGCACGATGGACCCTAGACTATAATAATAAAAAAAAAATGGCAATTTAAGCACAAGAGAAAGAAAAAAAAGAAGTGCCAAAAAGACATTAGAAGGATCCGAGGAGGATCGGTCAACAAACTTTTGTAAACTTTTACGAAAGGAAATTGACCTAGTAGATCAGAGAAAGCCAAAAGTTAATTCCTAGCAGGAGTGACACCCAGTACAAGCTGATTTTCACTTACAGAGTAATGAAACGGTTATTGGAGGCAATGGGAATTCCTGAAAGTTGGATGCAGATCAGATTGGAAACATAAGGATTGGTGCAAACTCCCTGTAAGACTCATTGAAAACCTATATTTCCTACCATACCACACTACTAGGTGACAACTTCTCCTTGCCTGCCCAGAAGCCTAGGGTAAAGCCACAGGGACTTCCTATTCAGTGACATTAACTAAAGTTACCACCCTACTGAAGAGATATTAAATGAAAGTTTGCACACGGAACAGTGAGATACTAAGGTTCTTTCCCTGACTGAGCTTTGAGAAGGCTGAGTATGGAGGATTTTTATTTCTGGGAAATGTGATTAACTCAAGAGTAACATATTTAGAGGTATAGATTGTAACCCACCAGCAGCAAGGTCCCTGCCCTGTCTCCCAAAACCTACCGTTTGACAAACATTTTCAATCCCTACCCAACCATTACACATAGACTTCCAATATGTTTAGTGCCTCAGTCATATTGGAATCATGACCAAAGATGTATGGAAAACTTCTAACATGAAAGATAGATACCGAATCCTATTGAAAAAAATAAATTAGGAAAGACCTAAGAAGCAAAATTCTCATGGAACTGAAGAAATCTTCAACAGAAACCTATAATTATTGACCACAAAGAACGAGTGAAGGGGTAACAAGGACAGTTTACTGTATAAAGGAGGTCTTGAGAAATCAAAAAATAAATCTAAGGTATTAAAATATGGTTACATAATTTAAAATGCAGTAAAGATTTGGAAAACAAAGCTAAATAAATTTCTCACAAAATAACAAAAAAATGGCCAAAGGGATAGGAAGAAGACAAGAAAATATTAAAAAACAGAAGTACACATCCATGAAGACTCAAGATATTCATAACAGGAGTTCCAGAGAAAAAGATAATACAAGGAGATTTCTCAGAACTGTTGACAAGCCACAGCCTTCTAGACCGAAATGGTTCAATAAGTTTCTAGCTCAGTAAGTGGTGGGACGGGTCCACACACTGAAATTTCAGAAGACTAAAGGGTAAGAAGAAGAATCCTGAAAGCTTCTAGGTGGGACTGGGGGACAGAAGCAGGCAACATTCAGTGGATAAGGAAACAGAATGGAAGCTTCAACGCTGGAAACTAGAAGCAAATGAAGCACTGGGATGGTGGCTCACACCTGTAATCCCAGCACTTTGGGAGGCCGAGGCGGGCAGATCACCAGGTCAGGAGATCGAGACTATCCTGGCTAATACGGTGAAACCCCATCTCTACTAAAAATACAAAAAATTAGCTAGGCGTGGTGGCGGGCACCAGTAGTCCCAGCTACTCGGGAGGCTGAGGCAGGAGAATGGTGTGAACCCGGGAGGCTGAGCTTGCAGTGAGCCGAGATCATGGCACTGCACTCTAGCCTGGGCGGCAGAGGGAGACTGCGTCTCAAAATAAATAAAATAAATAAATAAATAAATAAATAAAATTGAGGGAAAATAATTTCTTACCTAGAACTCACTTACCTTGATCACATATGAGTGCCAAATAAAGGCAAATATACTCTTGCCAAATCTCATATTACCTTGCATATATATTTTCTCATGAGAGTTAACTCCAAAAACAATGACATAAACAAATAAGAAGAAAAGGAAGGGGAAAAAAAAAAAAAGGAAAGGAAATGGTAAACTATGAAAGAGCAACATTCCAGCATTTAGGAAACCTGGAATAAAACGCAGGATAAAATCAGGGGAATTCCCAAGATGATGATGAAAAGGAAATTTCAGTCACAAAGAGCAAGTAGCATAGAGTGGATAACAAGAATAGAGAGCTCCAGGGAGGACACCTCTTTTTAAGAGAAAGCTTAAACTGGTAGGTTATCTGATGTCTTTGAATGTACTAATATATTTGAATTATTACACTGGCCAAGGATTTGGAGATGAAATAGTAATAGTGCATTAAAAAATCTAAGAAAATGACAAAGAAAGTAGTTATTAACTCCAGGAAAAACAGCTATATCAAAAAAAATTAATCATATATTATATGGGTTAACTGTTAATAAAAATATAATTCTAAATTTTTGATTTGCCCAAAAATTTGGATAAAGTGTGCACTGGGAGGGTATAAAACTGTTACATATCTTTATATTTTCATAGTAGATAGTACAGTCAACAATATCTAAACTAACACATTTTAAAAAATAGTAAAGCATGTTATTTAGATACCTAAGGTAAACAACAGAAGAATCAGCTAAGAAGAATTGATGAGTATACGTCTGGGAACAGGAATTACTGAGATGTGAGGTGGGACAAGAAATGGCTAACTTTCATTATGAGCTTTGAAAATCTATTTGGCCTTTTAATCTATGTACACCTATTTGTTTAATAAAAAGTAGTTTTAAAAGGAATATATTAGATTTAATTTTCATTACAAGATAATTTTTTTAAGTGATGTAATTATCCTTTTTAGCTTATTTGAGATGATTCCATTATCAAAATGCCCTAGCATGGTTATTCGTAATCCTACATCTTTAGTTCGCCCTAAATTCACTTCTAATGCATTATTTTAATACACTTTGGCAAGTAGATAATTGCAAAGATATAGCAAGTGTTGTCAAAATCTGTTTAATTCCTTGTTTTGCATGTAAGAATTTATAGCAAAAGTTATAGATTAGAAAATAAAATTCACCACAGAAGTATAAACATTATTCATGCGAATTATAACAACGTTCATAAAATTTATGTGCAAGGTAATCTGTTAGATGGTTATTCAAATGTGACAAAGTAAAGTTGAAAGTAAAATCAAACATCTGGGGCCAGAATATATGTAATCAGGAAGGTTATGGATATGCATGTCAATTGATCATCATGTCCTTGAGGAACTCTGACTTTGAAAATAGTAAATTTTTCCCAAGAGTTACCCTCAATTGAAGTGAATGTCCAAAATCGGTCATTGATAATGTCTTATCATTGTTAAAAATTGTAGATTTATCCACTCAACAGTCATAAGAGTTCTTTGTTTTTCAGGATTGCTCAGGGAAAAAAAAAATCATCAAAAGTGTTTTTGTATAACTTTCTCAGAGGAAAGTAGAAAATTTAGTTGGATTGATATTTCTAAGTATTCAAATATTCCATCAAGCAGATCAAAGCCATAGATAGTTAATTTTTGCCTTAAGTTAGTCTTTTGGTTTGAGTGTAACAGGAATCAATTAGTGACAATTTAGGCCAAAATCATGAAAAGGAAAGGTGGGTAGGAATTTATTTTAAGGAGGCATCAGTATCTCATTGACATCAAAGACAAAAGTACTGCTGCAGTCCAAGGCAGGGATAAAACAGGAAATGGTATACCATCACATGTTCCCATCTCAACTTCTCTATCAGGACATTTGTTTTATTTCTTTCTCTATATACTGTCAAACTATCTCTGTTACTCTGTTTATATAGTAATAGCCATGCCACAATTCCAGAAGTTTTTCTCCTCCTTTATTCAAGAGACCAGCCCAGGTAAAGAACAGAACTCTTGATACTAATTCCAGATCCCCAAGGAAGGATTGTCACGGGTCATATTTGAGTCAGGTACTCCATTTGGCCCTAGCATCCACTATCAGAACATGGTGTCATGTGGTATAAAGATGGCTGCCATCTCCTGTACCTGTGATTTTGTGGAAAAGGATTGGGAATGGTAGGATTCCCCAGAAAAGATAGAATGAGTCTCAACTTTTTCTTTCAATAATTTTGTTAGGACTTTCTATGGGTCCAGCACTGGGGGCATAATTCTGAAAAAGACAGACATGTTTTTTTGCCCTCACAAACCTCACTAATTAATTAGGTGTATTGAGACACGGAAGGGGCTGGTGAAAATTAGATTTATATAAAATTAGTTTGCCCATGTAATGCAATGCAACAAGTAATGTTATGGTGGACAAAAAAGATGTTATAGAAGCAGCTGAGAAGAGGTATCTCACTCAGACCTGGGAGGTTAGTGATGTTTTCCTGTGAAAAATATTTACACTAATTCCACAAAGAGGCTTCGGGGTTAGCCTGGTCAAGTAGATGAAGATAAAATGTAACAGAAATGGCCAAGATTCTAACATTTATGTAGACACATGTATAATGTTGATAGATTTAAACCAAACTAATGTTGAAATGTTGATGAGTGTTTTTGGCTTAGATTCCTCCCCCCATCACACTCTGAGACAAGGTAAGACAAAAGCATTCTCTGTGTTAACATTGCCTTTAGCAAATTCTTACCACAAGGATGGCCACTAGCAATTTCAGGTTTGCTTTCTCCCGCTGTAGCAATCTTAGCAGAAAAACAGCACATCTTCTTCAGTGGTTTTAGAAAAAAGTTCCAGGACTGACTTTTTAGGAACAATTTGGACCATAGAGCCAATCACTGTAGACAGACATGTGGAATATTTTACTTGGTCAGGGACTGGGGAAGGCCACACTTGTGTCACATGATCAGAGAGTGGGAGGAGTAATTCTTCAAACGTTGTCAAGGCATTATTACCAGAAGAGAGAATGAGTGTTAGGCAGACAAAATCAACATATGTGTATTAATATTTTGATGGTTACTTTTAAATATTTTCTTCTACCCAGAGGTATTTTGTGCATCATAAAGACTTGGTAGCAAAGAACTGTTTAAAAGAGAGTTTATCCTATTAGATAAACTTTTATAGGAGTAGTAATTTGGACATAAAGAAATGGATGCAAGGAGTAAAACTTAAATCATCCACGTTTCAATTTTTTAGTATATCATAAACATTTACATATAAACAGAGCAGCGATTCTAAACCCAGATTGATTCACATATTTTTTTCACTTATTTTTGAAAATATGATGAATTCAATATACCCACTCCTTAGAACATTATTTGTACATACCAGTTTCTTTCAAGGGATTGATGGTCTCAGTGAAGCTCAAGTTAAACCCCCGATCTAGACTGACTGAATGTTTTCAAAGCCCTTAGCTCCTTTGCAAGTAAACAGATAGTCTTTTTCATAGTTATAAAATAGAAATGCCATTTAGATGAATTTGTTGATTTTTATTTTTAAACTGCTGAAATTATAAAGATACACAAATACTAAACACTATTTTCATACTGCATTCTTGTCCAATTCGGTGTCAATCTTAAATCAAGGCAGATAAACTGTATTCAATTTCTGGTGAGGATACAAGGGGAAAAAATTAAGTCTTTCTGAAGCTTTTGAAAATTGTTTACTCCCATAATAAAGAAGGCAGCTTGCTGCCTAATAAGATGTGGCCTGGGAGGTTGCTTTATCAATTTGTTGATCCCTTGGAGGAAAGAACGCATTTTAAAAACAAATCCAAGAGTAAGACATACATGAATGCAATCCATTTACACTGAGTGCATTTCTGAACTGTGCCAAACAAAGTAAGAATTTTTGTAGACAAATTTATTCCTTCTACCTTGCTTTCCCTAAATAATATTGTAGTCAAGAATTAAATGTATTTATATCTGCAGGAAGCACTTTAGAGTTTCTCTGCCTTTCCTGGAAACAATATTATAAACCACCATAAATTTGTGAAAATGCTAAATTTGTAGGTTTGCCAGATAAAATACAGGATGCTCAGTTAAATTTAAATTTGATATGTCACAATTATTTTTTAGGATAAATACGTACCAAATATTGCACAGAACATACTTACCCTGAAAACTTATTGTTTATATTTAAATAGACATTTTGTATTTTAATTTGCAAAATCTGGTAGTCCTATAAACTTGCAACTAATATCATTTCATTCAGTTGTAAACAAGCACTTGGTTTCGCATATTAATGTAGTTTGGGTACTGGCATCTTATTTTATTTTCCTATGTATGTTTTCTAGCTAAAATGACTATTTAAGAATACAGTAGTCCCCCCTTATCTGTAGTGTTACCTGAGGTCCCAAAACAGGTGACTACAGTACAATAAGATATTTTGAGAGAGAGAAATAGAAAGAGGAGACCACATTCATATTACTTTTATTACAATATATTGTTATGATTGTTCTATTTTTAGTTGTTGTTTATCTCTTACTGTGCCTACTATAGAAATTAAACCTTATCATAGGTATTTTGTATAGGAAAAAGCAGTATATATAGGGTTTGGTACTATCCATAGTTTCAGGCATTTACTGAGGGCTTTGGAACATAAGCTCTGGGTATAGAAGGGTACTACTGTATATACAATTTTATTCTCATTAAAGTTGTAATACAATATTTTGAGTTTTTATTCTGTAAACGGTTTCTATTCACATACCTTTTTACTTCCAAAGAACTTTATGAAAAAATCTAGACTGAAGTAGATGTTTGTTTCAGATTGATTTCAGATCTTTTTTTTTTTTTTTAACATTTTAGAAAATATTATTCCAAGTTGCATGTTTCCTATTTTTAAAGTAACTGGCATTTTACATGTAATTTAAAATGATATTTCTTAAAGCAGAAACTTTTCTAGACAAACCATTATGTAGACATCAAATTGGTGAGCCTAGAAATGAATAATTTATTTTTAAGCAAATGAGAAATTATTTTGTGTTTTTATTTATACATTTGCACATTTATAGTTAAATTGTAATTTGCAATATACAGGGTATTAGTTGTGAATTGTGGTTTTCAATATCACAGACACATTTGTTGCTGTGGTTTTGCAATATCATTCCCTGATGCTTTTCTCAATTGTGGTTTTCATAATCATTGTTTGATAGTCATGTAGCTGTGGTTTGGGGCTGCTATATCCATTTGGACAGAGATAATTGCTTATAGGTTTTCTGTCTTTTATTTTATAACCTTGGTTAGTTAAACTAGAAAAAAGAAAACTGAACCTTAAATATCATTAATATTCTCATTAAAATAATGAGAAAATATAAAATTTAATAGTATTCATTATTTTAATTCATTCATATTGACTATATTAGTATATATTTATAAATTTAGATAAACATATCTATAATAATGCATTCTGGTTATTTTATCAATTTTGCCTTGAATTCTCTGACTTTTGCTCCTTTTAGCTTTTAAACTAAAATTTAGCTGAGATTTATTTGTTTTCTTTTGCGTTGCATATTTAACCATTTCAAACGCCAAAAGAAACAGTTATGATATTTTAATTTCAATGGGCATTCCTTTTGGGTGACATAAAAATTCAGCCAGTTCTGTAAAAGATCTTTAAAACCATAATGTACAATACATCTGATTCTAAGCACACCAATTTAACTGTAATGAACTGAAAATGAAGGAGGTAAAAATCTGTAGTTCTGTCTGCTTATTTATTCCACAACACAAACATAAATGGCCCTGCTTTTCATGGTACTTTCAGCCTTAATTTGTTGGTTCTTCACAGGAGGGACTGTCATTTAGTGCATTTTCCACTGCAGAGGACTATGAATTCTTACAACCTCCTATGGTAATAGTACTAATGGTAATGTAATAAAATTCACAATTGGTCTTCAGCTTTGCATTAAGATTCTCTTGGCCATAACGTTCACAAGGCAACTCTTTACACCTTCCAGAAGATGTCCTGTTGGGGTTAAAAATGACACTGATTACAGTGCCTCTTACACACGGAGCATCCTGCATTATGCTCAATCAGCCCAGGCTCTGTGCTGACCCCAGACCCTTTTAGAGTATCCAGTTTGGTGTGGTTCATACAAATAATAGTCAACCAAACAAAGGGGGACACAATTTCAGATCAGAATGGTCCATTTCACAACTTCCTGCGGGAAAAGTCAGCAGTATCTGGGGGACTTATGTTAAGTGCAGTGGAGTTTATTAGTAAATACTGATTACATAAAGCAGCCAGTCCCACTGCACTTGGATAGAAGCTCCTTCCAACCCACATGGGAGAATATATTTAATACTTACCATATATGAAACTGTAAGAAAATAAGCTAACCTCATACAGTTTAACTTGGCCAAAATAATAACTAAGCAAATCACCTCAAAATTTGTTCTCCTTTGGCTTGCAGTTTCCGACATACTACACATACAATAATTGAATAAGAATAAAACAAAACTTTAGAAGCTAAAGAACCATGAAATAGTTACTGGGTCTTACCTGCTTGGGAAATTATAGCAAGATCAAATCTTTTATTAGTCCATCGGTGCTTCCCTGTGGCAGAAGACTAAGAGAATGAAGGTCACGGGGCAGGGTGGGACTACAGAACTTCCCCGGACTTTCTCAAAAAGTTAGTATTTTTTATTAGAGATGGTTCGTTTTCCATCTACGGCTAATCAGCTAGCTAACGCTCGCTACTCCTTTTCAAGATGAGAAAAATATCTGCTTGTCTCCAAATTTGAATATTTTACAATTTAAAATGGAAACTGAGTGACAGAACACGTTGAGGATGCGACTCAGCACCTCAGCCACGCGGGCCCAGAACGGGACGGTCCGTGTCCTCAGCGGTCTCCTGGGAGCCTTGAGAGCAAAGAAATGGTCTTCTGAGAGCCTGGGCAGATGAGCGGACTTAACTGGCCCCAAGACACACAGTTGGCATTTGTGATCATCTGGCTCTCGCCGAGGACTTTGCCAGTGGCCTAACCTTCCTGCCAAGAAGCTGGGAGGGCGGGGGTTGGGGCTGAGGGTAGGGGGCGGCATAACTGAAAGCACAAAGTTTAGGGAAAGACTGAGATTTCTTTGTGCCCCGCTGGACGGGCGAGGCGTGAGAGAGGAGAGTTGGGGTCCCTCAGAAAGGGCTGTTGGAAGAAGTTGCCTGGAAGGGGGGGGCGGGGTGCCCTGGCAGCTGCCCAGCGTTGACGCGCGTGACAACTGCAGAAAGGTGGTCCCTCCTCCAAGCCTCCTATGCCTCCCAGCACTCCCACCACCCTGCCCATCCCCCACCACCTGCCTGGATCCCCGCGCTCTCCCCGACCAAGGCCGGGGCCGTAAGTTTTGCATGCCGGACTGGCTTTGATGACACCAATCCTCTTTGGCTGATGGAATAGTCCTCCCCTCCCGCACAGCCCCCGGCGCGCCCTCCTCGCGCAGCCTCGCGCTCCGCGGCAGAGCAGGGAGCTGCGCGGGCCCGAGCGGCGGTGGCGCCGCCCGCGCCGAGTATCCGTCCGCACGGCCGGGCGAGGCGAGCAAGCGCGCTCCCTCCTCGCGCCTGCGCCCCGCGCTCCCCTCTCCCCGTGCTTGCCTCCGTCCTCCTCCTTCTTCTGCTTGCTTTCCGTGTTAATGTTTCCTCTCTGCTTTCCCCTTTTCTCTCTCCCTGACCCGTTCGCTTGTACATTCCCATCTCCCCTCCGTCGCTCTCCTCTCTCCCCCTCCCTCCTCATTCCACTCTCTCTGCCGGTCTCTCTTTTCTCATTTGCGCTCATCTCCGAATCGTGGATCCCGCGGCTCCCGAGGAGCCCAGCGCCGGAGCCTGGAGTCCGGCGGCGCGGCCCGAGCTGGCCAGCGGCGGCGGCGGCGGCGGGAGCGGCTGGAGCCGAGGTAGCGGCAGCCCCGACCGCGGGCACCGCAGGAGCCCCAGCGGCAGCAGCCGCCGCCGAGATGTCCCGGCGAAAGCAGAGCAAACCCCGGCAGATCAAACGTAAGTTTGCGCGCCGGGCCGGGAGTTGGTGGGATTATTGCCCAGGAGCGGGGTGTGCGGGACGGGAAAGCGGTGGGTGGGTAGCGGAGCCGGGAGAGATTGGCTACCGGTCCTCTGGATGTGTCAAACTTTGCCTGAGCAATCGAAGGGACAACTAGACAGTCATAGACAGGCAGACGGCCAGCCCGAGCCTCGGGCAGGAGCGAGGCTGCGAGGAGCAGCCCTTGCTTGCCCTGCTCAGCCCTCGCGCTCCTGGGCTGCTTTTTTAATTCCGACCCGCTCACGCTGCAAGTCCCCGGCGCTGTTGTCCAACCAGAGGGGCAGTCCCGCTCCTTTAGACGCTTATTATTGTTGTTGTCATTGCTGTGGTGCGATTGACGTGGGACTACTCTTGGGAGCCACTTTTACCAACCAGGGTAGAAACTTCTCAGAAAAGCTGGGCGGTCGAGACCTCGGGGCGAGGGAGGTAACTTCCCCAGGCGGTAGAAAATCAGAGCGTCAGGGTCCCGATCCTGGGCGGTGCCAGAGCCACACCAAACCCGAAGCGAAACAAAAAGTAGGTGTAAAAGTTCGCGCCTCTGAGGCGGGCGGCCGTGCGTCTCTGCCCTGCGGGCGCGGGCTGGTGGCTGGCAGGTCGTGTCCTGGGACTTCGGGCGGGTCCCGCTCGCGCTGCCAGGACGCTCAGCCGAGCGGGGATTCGGGTGGCGTCTGGCCCTGGTGGCGCGCGGAGTCCTTGCTGGGAGGGGCCGCCCGTCACTTCCCAGCGCCGAAGCTGTGAGTTCAAGGCGGTGGGCGCGCAGGGGAGTGCATGGCCCTGAGCCCCCGAGTCCCCGGGGGTCCCGATGGCGGGTCAAGAGACACCT
>NW_016808026.1:2078437-2084095 GCF_001698545.2 Rhinopithecus bieti
ATTTGTATGGGAATAAGAAATATTTTTTAAAAGTAGCTTCCTTTCTTAAATGTGATCTTTGTTCACCAAAAAGTATGAGTGGATATGTTAACTTTGGAGTTCTTATCCTCCAAGTCATATTCCCTTGGATTCTTTGTTACCTTCCCAATTCCAAAGGACTAATAGGACATTTCAAAGAAACACTGCAGATGTTTTTGAAACCCGGTCTAACTCAACACCTGCCACTGTGTAAAATTATCACTTCATTCTCTCACCAAACGAATAGCAGCAAAAGTCTGTTATTTCAGTCCAGAGAATGTGTTTTCGCCATAGATAAAGAGGTAAGTATGTGCTATTTAATACGGTTAAATTTTTAAAAGCTGAAATACAATAAAATTAATAAGCTCAGATATGACAATATTTGGCATTCTGGAAAGAACTATCTCTTTAAAGGTATTAGCATAAAGATAGCACATTTGTTTATTATGCTTCCAAATCAGCTCCTAGTATCTCTGCCACAGGTAACAATTGACTTTTCAGGCTTCAAGTTAATAGCCTTGTCTCTTGCTTGTAGGGATCAATATTAGTATTAATTAATCACCATTATCGGCACTAGGATCTGGTTCTATTTGTTGTTACATCAGCAAAATATCAATATAGAAAGTGGACTCTCTGATCGTCATGGCAACTTCATCTCTTGGGTCAAAGAAAGTTTATCTTATCTGTGCATAGAGAGTGGCAAACTGTTTAGGGATCTAGTTTGAACTCTAAGAACATTGATTTGGTTTTTGTTTGCGAATAGAGGCTGAATTCCAATCACAAGGGATAGGTAAGATTTAAATATTAATGCCGAGAGGCTTGTCTGAGAGGGTGTCATACCATTACTGTCAGGCCGTCTTTTGAGATGACAAAAGGTAAAGAAGAATTGTCTAGTCAGGATTATTTGAAGCTTTAGTAATTTGTACTTTTGAGAAATACTTTTAAAAATGAATATGTGATTATCATTAGGTAGAATTGGTTTTGGTTAAGATTTCACATGTTAAAATAAAAGGCTATTCTTTTTTCTCCTTAATTTCTTCTTTCCTAGTCTCTTATTAATATCAACTCCATTTAAAAAGTAACTTTGAGGACTAGTTTTGCCTCACGATAAGTGTGAGGTAACTAGTCCTATGTCTACAGTGAGAGAGTTTTGCTATTTATTTTCAAGTCCAAGGAGGAAATTTATCTGAGGATATTTTAATATTAGCAAATACTTATTGCTAATAAGGAAAATCCTAAACAATAAGGTGAAGGAATAAATGTCTTTGAAGAATGCTTACAAATATAATAAAAGATCATAGGTTTCTAAAACCAGGAAACAAAATACACACTATTTTGTAGATATTCCTCAGATATGCTGATTACTTAAAATGAGCATTTTTTTGATCAGATCATGGGAAATTAGTCTTTAAAAAAAAAGTTATGCCAGAGGGTAAAAGCTAGATTTAGGAATGATGCCTTAAATATTCTACTTTTCTTTTAGGATTATGGGCACTAAATACACTTAAATGTAGATTGGGGAACTCTATATGCAACTTATGCTTTTGGAGACTTAAAAAAATGAATGTTCAGTGCCTGATGGCTATAACCAATGCCACATGATTATTCATTCCAAGCATTGTCTGTAGGGTAGCTAAAAACTCTTTATATAGCGTGCAAGGTAATGCTATTTATTATTTAATATTCTGGTAGTATTCCCATGTATGTAAAGCAAGGAATATACTAATAAGAGACACTAATATAATAGTTAATATTAATATTAAGTACACTTTCATGTCATCTGGTCATGTGCCACTAACTGGTTAGTTTTATTTTTTTGTGGAAGTGCTCGCCTTTGAATTGCTAGAAGCTGTTGAATGGTGTTAGTCTGATGTTTTCATGTGGGTGACTTGGCTGTTGCTAATGTCAGATTTATCATAAACAATTCATAAATATATGTATAATAAGCTATACATAGACTCTCACAAAATATATAAATTTAATATCCCACACAAAAGCTATAACAACCAGTTTTTGTGTAGGCCACTAAAATGCTATATTTTAATTAGTGTTTAAATTTTAAAACAAATTTAAAATTATTTTAAATGGGCATTTATTAAAAGATATATTTAATGTTATTTGTCAGTTGATTTCTTTCTTAGAAAAATAAATTCTTTGGATGATATGAATTATTCTAATCCACATTTGGAAAACTTTTGTGGGCCTTCTTTTACTGAGAGAGAAAAAAAGATTTTTTAAGCTAGTTGACATCTGTATGGTATTGTGTAGGAAGATTTCTTGCAAGTGTAAGTTAATCTACATAGATTTTTTCAGTAATCTCTAAAATTGTTTTCTTTTTCACAAAATTTGCAAAATTTTAAAAATATTAATAGAGTGAAGAATTAATTACAAAATTTAGAGTTAGAGGAAAACTTTTTCTTTATTTTCTGTTAATATAGAACTTTAAACCTTTAATTTCTGTATTAATTACTCCTTTGGAATATTGAACAATGGTATACACTCTTGAAGAAAAACTGTATTTGCTTCACTGTGGTATATCCTGAAATTATTGGGAGCCTGCAGTAAATTGAGGAATAGAAGATGAAAAATAGTGAATTGACAAGTCTTCAAGTTCAATTGAGGGCCACAGTTCTCTTACTCTATGCAGAAAAATAGCTACAAATCATGCATTTCAAAGTATTTTCAAATAATGAAATAGAAATTGTAAATAACAAATATGCTCAGTTTTGTGCATTTTCACTTTACATACTATTAAGATTACCTAAGTTGGAAGAGTGACTTTAAAGCTTAACACACAATTCGATTAAAAGATCTGATTATTTATAATTAACTGACAAAATCTGTTATAGATTAATTTTGGCATATTTGGTATTCAAGAAAAGTTTCACATTTATTTTTTATTACTTACAATAGCATAAAAGGACTCCCCCCCCCATATTTCTAGTAGAAGCTTGTTTAATTTCCCATATCTAATGTCTCCTAAAGGTAAATGCCATGGACTGGTAAGCCTTCATGCTCCTTGTGTGTGCTGAGAAGTTCAAAGGCATTTGTGTTTTGTTTTTTTTTTTCTTTTTAATAAAACCCTGTGAATTCAGTGGGAATCAATTGGAATGATGTGTTTCTCACTATATACAAATTATTTTCATGGTGTGCATTTTCATCCATGGCAAATATATCAGTGTAATACCTTGTGATGTTATATAGCCCATACTTACATGATTAAGGTATGCATTTAATTGTATACATTCTGTGGAGAAAATTTATGCTGTTTTTAAATGCTTTTCAAAATATAGCTCAGTGAATGTATTGTTGGGATATGGATGTATATTGACAATATTACCTATTAATGGAATGCTTATATTAGTCATGAAGCTTGTTATTTTGATTTTAAGAAAAATCTAAAAGTTTAATTTCTCCTTGAAGAAAAACAACAAAGGGAGGCAAGAAGACAGTTACTAATGCCAACATAGAATGCTTATATCCACAAAATATATGTATATTTTACTCTTCTTGTTTTTGTGTAGAAATTATAGAACAAATATCTGCTTTGAATTTGAAAATTTCAAATTTGTAATCTTTGTCATAATTGTTTTCTTACCTCCACTATTTATGTATAGCAGTATATTCTGGTAGGAAGCCAGCTAACATAGATTTGGCAACAGCATTGAAGGTTTAAACATGTTTTTTCCAAGACTGTTGTCAATATAAATACATTAAACGACTTTTAATTTTCTAAGTCATTTTTATTTATTTAGGATAAAACTGTCTGAATTTGTATTGTGCACACTTACCAATCAGTTCTTCTTTCTCTTCTTGAAGTGACATTCTCAAATTCCCATTTTGGTAGCCTTTCTGCTTACAATGACATACAAATAACCAGATTTTCCAATGCTGTTTGACTTGTATGTAAGTACTCTTGCATTTTTTGGAAATATTGGGCCTACCACCTCCAGATGAAGACTCAGTGTGCAGGGGAGACTGACCAACCTGGGACTTGAGTGAATCTGAAATATTCAAGTGTTCATTTGCAAATATATTAGGTAGCTGCTAAAAATATCACCCCACTTCTTAACAATGTGCATCTTGGACAAACAGGCGCATATTTTGTCATCAAGTTGCTTAAGCTTCTGAAGTCAGGGCTACAACTGGGTCAGATGATAAGATGAGCACAACAGAGAAACGAAGAGAGCGTCTGATAAAACCTGATTGATTGATGTCTGGCTTCCCCACCATCACAGGCAGTTGACAGTTAGTTTGGGATCAGATGATTTGGCTTTTGCGATAGAAGATGGGGCCTGCTAGGCAAGCCTGAAGGACAAAAAGGTCAGTTTCTGTGTAGTGTCAAGTAATGTTGAGCTCTCACAAGGTGGGACATTATTAATATTTCATTCTTTCTCTTTTAGGTCCAGGCCCTAACATTTGATAGTCATTTAAAGGCATGAAGATTCAGTCTACAAACAGCAATGTACGACTAGTTCCCTGTTAATTTAATTTAATGATTTTACTTTGTTGATATCATAAAGGATGAGGGTATATGCTCATTTCATAACTAAATCATATTTCATATGATACTTTGCAATATATAATGACTTTTTGCATATTTTATTATAATCTCATGAGGTAAAGAGCTACAAAAGATCATAGCACTGAACCTGGCCAAATTTAATATCAAAAAAAAAAAAACTTTTTGAAGAAATATAGGTTTTCTTGGGTGAAAAATTACTTCATAAATTAATCTAGAGTTATCAGTCCAGCTACTTGGGAATTATAAGTTCTGAGAAGCTTAGGTTAAAAAATATTCTAGTGCATGACACAGACATGTCAGAGTTTGGGGAAACCTTGGTTGGCACAATGGGAGAACTTTGTGCAGATCCATAGTTAGTGAATGATTGTGCTAAAATTTGCTGAACTTGAATCTTGTTGGTTGGTGATGGGATTATTAGAATGTTTCTTTGCATTTTAATAATGGAAATCTCCAAATTCTTGACACATATTCAAATCACCTTTAAAAATCTATATTTGCTTGTTTTTTTGCTATGATAGAAAAATGTTGTAGAGCACTTCTGAGTTTGAACATAATTCACAAGATAAATGTTCTCAGAAAGAAAGGAGGAAGGCAAGCAAGCAGGCTGGCAGGCATAAAGTAGAATAGCTAGTTTTAGAATAAAATGGTTGCCAGTGTTATCCATAAAAATTAGTACCACTGTGACAGAATTGGAATTTGGACAGCCTGGGTTTGAATTTAGATTTAGGACAGTTTGATATCTCTAGAAATCCTCTATGATGTATCATTTTTCTCTGAGTTTTAAGGGTCAGATCTCCAAAGGACAGTTGGGTCTCAGCTAATGCTGTAGGCTTAATATCAGGAAGATGAATTCTGCAAGGTGCTGTATTGCTGATAGTATAAGTGGAATACTGCCTGAAAACACTTGTGCCAGAACCTGAAGTGGTACTCATGATAAGTCATCAGGGAAGGTGAACTGATCGCCATTTCAGCAGTAATTAGTAATAGGTCCAAGAAAAGTGCATAAGAAAATGACCTAGATTCTTACTCTTCTATATAAATTTATATGGAACAAAACAATTTATGTCTCTCTCTCTCTCTCTCTCTCTCTCTCTCTCTCTCTATATATATATATA
>NW_016808026.1:2086706-2152681 GCF_001698545.2 Rhinopithecus bieti
AAAAAAAAGAAAAGAAAAGAATACACACACGCACATATATATGTGTGTGTGTGTGTGTGTTTCAGGAATAATGAGGAATCAATAAAGTTATGGTTCCAAAAACTTTTGCAGAAAAGATGGTTCAGGGGAATGGTGCTGACCTTTACTGATCTTGTTCTGATGGTCACATTGCTGATGGGAGTCTGGTAGTATTATTTATTGATGGTAGCTAATAATGGTCAATAATTTTGTTACATGAAAGAAAAGAGAAAACAATTGAATTTTCCTTGTAAAATCGCTGTGTGAATTTGTGATACATTTTTCAGTTTTACAGTTAAAATAATTTAAGATAGTGTCAAAATTGTCGAATGCCGATTGCTTTGATAGTATTTCAGCTTTTGTGTGTGTCTCTGTGAGCAGCTCTCTAAAGGTTAATAACCTGCTTTTTGGTGTTCACACACACACTTAATATTATAGAATATCTAATACTTCATGTTCAACCCTTTTCTCCCATTATCATTTTGTTTGTTGTTTCTTTTGTTATTCCGTCTGGTTTTGAACCAGATGGAATATATATATATGGTGATATAATAAATAATTATGATCAACAGTTCTTACAAATGGAAAAAAAGAATCAGGGAGCTGGCCAACTAGACTGCAATTGCATGATTAATCCTCCAGATTCAGAAATCTCATTTAAGAAAGAGTATGAGTTTGGGATGCAGTGGCTGGACTGATGAGTCTGACATTCACTTTGATGTTCTTTGACTCTTGGTTTGGAAGTTTTCATTTTGAAGAAATAAGAACAGGGAGGTTCAGGTATGGGATGTTACTGAGGCCTGCGTTAGGGGATTTGTTGTTTCTATACTGTGGTTAGTACCAATGTACTTTATGTGGAGAAATAATCTCATGTATTACAGGAGGTGAAACAGATGTTGACAGCATATTGTGCCTACTATCCTAAGAAAGAAACATTATTACATTTTGAATGACAGATTATTAGGTTAGGGTCTATAGGCTTTGAAGAGTTGGTGAATATCCACACATTTAATGAAAAACTTTATGTATTCATGAATTTTTCTAGGAAATGGTTTCCATGAACTTCTCAATGGGCTTTACAGCCCTATCAGAACTTTAAGAGGACTCTAAATAATTGCTATGTAGACATCTATGTGATCACTTGTTACGTTTTAAAAAGTAACAATATAAAATAGGAGCAGTTTCATTTTATTTGCCAAAATTTTTTTTTTTCAAAACATAAAGTCAAGTCATATCACTTCACTGCTCTTCCAGTGGACATCCCTTTGCAAATTAATACCTAAACTTTTGATCATGGACTACCAGATCCTCCATGATCTGTTCCTTATCTCTGACCTGATCACTAAGCGTACTATTGTTTTATAGCACTTCCCTACCCAACTCCTACCCATAAACCACTTGCACTCACTACATTTTATCTTTATGGGTCTTTGTTCTGTTCCGTAATCATGCCAAGCTGCCTGTCTTCCTGTTCTTTTCCTAGATTTCCATATGGCAAGCTTTCTCATTCACTTCTTACTTCACATGTCAATTCTTCAGAAAGGTCTCTTTTAGCCTTTGCATTTGAAGTTGCCTCAGTTTGCTCTCCAGACCATAACTTGTGTATTTGTTAGATTATTTACTTGTTTATTAGATGACTTTTTACTAGAATGTAAGCTCATTGGGTGTGTGACCTAGTCTTGTTCACTTCTGTAACTACAGTTGCTAGAAGAATACCAGGCACACAGCAGATACTAAAGAGTATTAGATTAATGAATGAGTGAAAATTTGTTTTAAAACCCACATAATTTCCTGTGATATATTTTAAGCAATTTTGCCCCACGAAAAAATTGTTACCCATATGTGTTAAATTTAACTTAAATGAAAATGTCATTTAATATTCAATAAACAAACATATAGTAAGTACTATTTTTGTGTGCCATGTTAAGCCATGGGGTTGGGGCAAATACAGACTATGGTCTCTCCCTTCAAGTGGTGCATTAAATAGTAATTACACTATGATTTAATCATGATAGATAGAGATATAAAGTGATGTGGGCATTGGAGTTCATAAGTGCGCCAGGTTAAGCCTCTAGGATGAGGTCCTATTTCAACTGGGTACTGAAGGAGGAGTGGGAGATTTAGCCATCACAAGAGGGAATTGTATCCTGGCAGAAACAATAGCTCAACCAAGAGCAGAAAGGCATTAAGGAGCATGGCATTTTCCAGGTCCAGTGAATAGTTGTGGCCAAAGATGAAACGATGTGAGTGACAGAGAATGCATCTTGAGAGCTGATTTCGGGCCAAATTTTTAAAGGGCTTTGTGTGCCATGTTGAAGAACTTGAACTCATTCTTTAGGTAATTGATGGTCATTGCAGATTTTGAAAAATAGAGCCTGATCAGTGTATTTTGTATTTGCTTGATAATTGCATGGTCCTACCAAATTCCAATTTGGAAATGGAAGAGAACGACAACAACAACAACAACAACAACAACAACAAAAAAAAAAAAAAAAAAAACAAAAAAAAAAAAAAAAAAAAAACCCACCACCACAACAACAAAAACCTCTGAGCTAACAACGGGCTTCAGTTAACTTTCGTTTTGTGAAATTTAACAATTATCATTATGTCGAATTCAACCTTAGACCTTCTGTGCTACCCTCTAACTTTTAGACATGGATTTCGTAACAACATGGTAGCTGATGGCTAAAACCGTCCCTCAGTGCTTTCAGTAGTTTAGTTTGAATATTTTATTGAGGCTAGACAACACATGCAAAAATAAATGAACAGAGCATATCTTTTTAATTGAATCTGTTTGTGCTTAACTCATGAGATTGTCTTTGGTAGTAGCTTTCCATTCATTCATATGCATTAGCTTAGTTTTATAGCTGCCTATCAAGAGGCAAAAATATTCACTAGCAAGTGGGCAAAGTAATTGTTACTGGGATTGCCAATTGTTGCAACCTCTTTGAAAGACAATCTGGCATGTTATAGCAATTAAAATTGCACGTATACTCTCTGACCCAGCAATTCTACATATCCCATAGAAACCCTCATACGTGTGTTCATTACAGCATGGTTTCTAATAGCAAAAAATTAGAGATCACCTAAATGTCCATTAATAGGGGATGGGTTAAACAAAATGATGGTATAACCCTCTCATGTGTTATAAAGGATAAGACAAATGTGTTCATGTTGATATGGAAATATCTCAAAGACTTGTAAAATGAAAAAAAATCAGTATGACATGCACCTATTTGTAGTGTTTTTGAAAAGAAAATGAATAGATATTAGGTATATTTTTCATAAAAATTTCTGAAAAAATATACAAGAAATTGTTGATGGTTTCTTTGGGAATGAGGCCTGGGAGTTTACGGTAGCACTTAGACTCTTTTTTCACTGTATGCCTCTTAATATTGTTTTCATTTTTTAACCAAATGCAATTTTAATAAGTTACAAATTAATACCAATAACTAAAAAAGTAAAATGTATACATTGGAATGTGAATGTTGGTATTTTCATACCACTGCTGTTACTGCTAGTAATAAACTGTGTGTGTGTGTGTGTGTGTGTGTGTGTGTGTGTGTGTGTGTGGTGGGGGGAGTGTTTTGGGGGCAGCAAATCAGGTATATATTGCCATTATAATTATGTTTTCAATTATTTGTCTTCCCTTCGTTTGTATAGTTGAGAGGATCGAAGTGCTTTTGGGAGTTGGGAAGAAAGTAGGGCACAGAAAAATATTTTATGGAATATTTTAATAATATCTCTATAATTTTTATAATATTTAATATCTCTCTAATTCAGACAACATGGGAGAGAATAGCTATAGTGATAAATAGTTCTATAGTTCTTACTGAGTTTATATGAGAATATACCAAAAGTGAGCACTCAAGTGGAAATTACACTCACTTTTACTTTAGAAAAGAAATAATGCAGAGAAAAGGTTTTAAATACATTCCCTTTCAAAGTATAGTATTTCTCTATTCTCAGCAGCATAGGTCGTGGTTGTATTATTAACCTCAGATTAATAGTGTATGATATTTTGGTTTTTAGATAAAAGTTCTATTCTTTAAATTCAGTGTACTCATTTAGGCCCTAATATACAAAAAGTTTATCTCCACGATGTTGTTTTCCTGAGTTCAGAAATTTTATTCTGCCCTGCCCGAAAGAGTTCATCTCTCACCCGTATCAAATGTTTTACCTTCTGAGTGATTTTAAGATGCTTGTTATTTTTATACATATTATTATATGCAGACATAGTTTTAAATTGGCCCTGGGCCCAATATATTGCTCTTTTTTGTACTTATTAAGGATTTTCTTATCCTTGAAAGTCTTCCAAGCTATCTCAAGTGTTCTCGTGGGCAGTAGCAGCAGCAGCAGCAACAGCAGCAGAAGGAAATGAACGAGTGCATGGAGAGACCAAAGCTTAGAGTGTCAGTGGGGTTTGAAAGGATGCCCCTGAAGAAAATAGAAAGGTTTTAATTCACAAATGCCAATATCAATAACATAAATACCCCCTGATAATTATGACAGAGTAGAAAGAAAATTAAATATGTTGAATTTTTGTCAAATAATTTTAAAAGTGGACATAAGGTTAGGAAACAAGTAACATATGGAGTTGAGGAAAATTATAACCTGAAAACAAATGAAACATTTGTTTCTCTCATTTGAAGGAACGTAGAGCCTAGGAACATTAATATAACTTGAGAAAGGTTGTTTTTAACCGTGGTGTCTTCTAGCATTTTAAGCCTCATTGGCACATAGGACCAAAAGGTCAGTTTCATTTAATTCATTCTCATGGATTCTGAACAACCCAGGTAGCGCTGAAGACGTTATTGTATTTTGTAATTTACATTTTGAGTTTGGACAGAGGTACTACAAGAGGTACTTATGCTCCTATAAGTAAATTCATCTAATCAGTGGGATTATACAATGACTTTATGCAAATGGAGAACTAATTTTTTTGGGAAAAATGTTAATCTCTTGTGGTATGTTTTGCCATCAAGAATTCTATTCCTAAAGCCCCAAAGAAGTAAAGGATAGAATCAGAGGAAAATGAACCCAAAGTGCATCCTGTCTTGCATGTGGCCTGTCTTGCATGTGGCCTGCTGATGTTCCAGCCATCAACTGTTGAAAAGCTCCAAGTGGTTTTCATGATGATAAAGTTAGTGGTCAGCACCAAAAATAGACCCAGAGCAAGGCCTAGTAGAATAAATTACTGAAGATGATCAAGTTAGAACTACCTCTGCTGAGAAGACTACATGAAATTTCTGGGATAAAGAGTAATGAGGATTATTGATGTTACTAGGATCCATTTTCAGAATTGGGTGGCATGCTACGTGCAGCGTATTCTGATCAAATGGTGCTACCCCTCCCTAACTACCCTGTGGAAATATGTTAGCCCAGAGGTCTGACTGTCCTAAGAAATAGCATTGCAAACTATCTACTTGAAAATAAGGATGTAGGTAACCTACATGTTAACTTTACAGTGCAAAATGCAGTGGCTGCCTATCAGATGGCATTTGAATGGATGTATGGCACAAAGTCATGTATTTAAGATTTAGAAGGGGATTGAATTATACAATCATTCTTTAGAGAAGGGGTATGTTATAGTGTTTCAGAACTCTGGAGTCTTTCATCAGGGTTCACGTTCCTGCTCTAACACTTCCTTGTGGCGTGTCCTTTAGCATGTTACTTAATCTGTGACTCAGTTTCCCCATTTGTAAAGAAGAGGTTATTAAGGAGATCTTATATAAGGGCTGTTGAGAGGATTCAATGAATTCACACATGTAAATAGTTTAGAACAGCATCAGGCATGCACTAATAAAACTTTTCTAGATTATTGGTATTTTTGAGGTCAAATCCATGAAAAGAAATTGTTCTCTGGTAGTGGTAAATATCCTCAGGTATCTAAAATATAATTTTAAAGGTCTTTGGTTTGCATGTTTTAATTGACAAATATTTAAATGAAGTATGTTTTGGTAAATATTGTTTGTAGTTGAAGTAAGTTTTATAAAAAGATCTTGTTGAATACTCCAATTGAATAATTTTGCCCAAATCACTCTAAAGTAATTTTCAAAGGAATAAATACTTTATTCCCAATGTGGAAAATATTTTGAGCTTCACTGGGAAAAGCTTTATAAGATAGATTGATATTAAATTGTAATATACTCTTCTCACACACAGAGACATATACATGCAGACATATACACTATATATATGACACACATATTATAGATATAGATGTATAGATATAGGTATCTATAAACCAGTAAATATTTTTACAAACTCTGAAATCTGTTAGAGATCACTTTGTCTCATTTCTTGGTATTAAATAACACAGGGTGCTTTGGTTATACTAATCATTACCAGAAAAAGTGAATAGTTTTGTTGTTGTTTTGTTTTGTATTTTCCAGACCGTTCTGAAGTTAATACATAAAATTCCTTTAGAAAGATCCTGACTAGAGTATCTCAAAAGATCATCGAAGAAACCAGTTGGTTAAAATGCATTTGGATGACCTGAACACATAGTTGTTGTGTCTCTAAATCCCAGACATACTTTATTAGGACAATCCAGCTGGTTTGCTATTTCTATCTCCTCATTATCAACACGTTATGGTATGGCCTCTTCCCCCTCACTTCCAATGCCAAGAATTTGGCAGGGACACCATGTTAGCAAGTCAGAGACTGGGGGTGGGGCAAGGCAACAATAGTTTCACACTGCTGCAGGAGTAAGGAAAATGTGTTTTCTAAACATTGTGCTAGTGGGTTAAGATTGATAATAGATATTTGTAGTCTCTTCACTTGAGGAATTTGAAGAAATAAAATTGCACAAGTCTCTAGAAACATTCTTAAAGAAACATTTTCTTCATCCTAGTTCACACTTTCACGCACGTAGAATTTGGTTGTAAATCTCAAAGCTCCAAAATTATTTGCCTTTCTCCTCTTTCCCACCCTTGCCAATATTATAGAGACTCAAGAAAGTGAGAGAAAGAAAAATATTGTCCCTAGGTCTTATTTCATAGTTTACATTATGAATAGCAAGTCAATAACTGAA
Organism: Rhinopithecus bieti; assembly: GCF_001698545.2. Taxonomy (NCBI): domain Eukaryota; kingdom Metazoa; phylum Chordata; class Mammalia; order Primates; family Cercopithecidae; genus Rhinopithecus; species Rhinopithecus bieti. The sequence goes on from NW_016808026.1 coordinate 2,093,761, forward strand.
TATCATATCATGTTTTATTATTATGTGTGTGACCTTATTAAATTAGTGACCTTAACTATCCTCTTCTAATGTATTAGAGCATAGAGAGAACAGACATGAAAATTTTTTTGGTCATAGTTCATGTTTTTTTTAAATGTAGTGAAATGAAAAATAATCAGATGAGGACTTTACTGACAGCTTTATAAGATTGCAAATTTTGTGAGTCAGTTAAGCTCTTCCAAAGTTATATTACAACTTCACATAAATGTAGATTCTCAAAATGATAATGATCATGTAAATGTTCTTTAGTTATAAGTATGTATGTAATTTTGTGTGCTACAAATTTGTTTCTTACAGATCTCTTCCATTAAAAAACTTTCTTCATTAGGATGACTCATGAAATATTTTCTGTACTTTGTTAAAAGTTTTAAAATAATTTCAAATTAAAATGATTTATTTACTTTTCAAAACTCATGAATTATGCTTGTATAGCAACCTAAAGGTTCTTTTTATGATATTCCATGATGTTACAAAACATTAGGTTTTAATAAATAAAGATTCACCTTTATTTATCACTATGCATAGAGATATTTATGATAAAAATGAGTTAGTTATGACCTCTTCCTTCCAAATAGGGAAAAACTACATAATGATATGCTTTGTTCACATATATATTAAATTCCTTTTATTCTATTTGACGCTTAGATGCATCTCATGCATAGCTCAAGCACCTGAAAGACAGCAGGTATGAACAGTAACAGTAGAAACTTAGTCATTTAGAAATTGATACCTAGGCCGGGCGCGGTGGCTCAAAGCCTGTAATCCCAGCACTTTTGGGAGCCGAGACGGGCGGATCACGAGTCAAGGAGATCGGGGTACCATCCTGGCTAATAAACACGGTGAAACCCTGTCTCTACTACAAACATACAAAACTAGCCCAGGCGAGGGTGTGCGGCGCCTGTCTAATGTCCAGTACTCTCGGAGGCTGGAGGCAGGAGAATGGCGTAAACCCGGGAGGCGGGCTTGCAGTGAGGCTGAGATCGGCCACTGCACTCCAGCCTGGTGACCAGAGCGAGACTCCGCCTCAAAAAAAAAAAAAAAAAAAAAAAAAAAAAAAAAAAAAAAAATTGATACCTAGAGATATGTTTATAAGGGTTGTTCTTATTCCGGTCAGAAAAACAAACAGAACAAACGGAAAATGTTACTCTATAAGATACCTTTTGTTAAATCTGTTACTAGCTTGTTTAAAATATAGTAATGGATTTTCGTTTTTTAAAAGTCTCTGTTAAATAAGGCAAGAATTTCATAATCTAAGAAAGGAATAAAGCCATTAGTGAACAAATATCTGTCCACAGCTTTTAGTAAGGAGAAAAATATATAATCTTTTGTGCCATTCACTAGAGCAGATTTGTGCTATCAGTATAGATGTGAGTAAAAACTCAACTTTGTCTTAAAGCCTCAATTCCTTGAAGTTTTATCATCCCAAGGGAAATGAAAGAGTTGTCTCTGAATTTGCGTTTGTCTTACCTTAAGGTTGTAGTAAGGCATATTGAATATACTGGTAGGACATTGAGATTTTACTGTGGGTAGAAAAAGAAGAATGTAAATTAAAGTAGCAATGGTTTATTCACAAATTAAAGAAACAAATTGTTCCCCTGGGTGCCTCCTTAATTGATGAAGAGTAAATAAGTAGGACACTGTTAACTAGACCAGCAGAGTAGGGCAGGCATATCTCTCAGGACTGGGGTTAGAACCTCAGGCTTTCTAAGTGTGAGGGATTTGTAAATGAAGCTACTTTGTTACTCTCAGAATTAATATGTGGATAAAAATCTATGTTTTCAAAGCTCTTACAGCTTTTTTTTTGTATTCTTTCTTTATTTTAAAAGTAGTTTTATGTTATTTTGTACTATTAACATTCTACACTTATGACATTTCAGCCCCCTCACTAACGACACCGAACAATAGAACTGCTTCAATTAAGAAACAGAACATCAGCCCCTGGCATCTTATTCTGTTGTTCCATCTTTTTTGCTAGGGAGAATTCATTTGTTTCTTAATTAAGAAAAACACCAATAGCATGAAAAATCTGCTTATGGTACCTGAATGGTAATTAGGCAAAAGGTAAAAAAGAAACATGCACATACTTTCCAATAGCAGCCAAAATGAACTGGAGCTGATAAAAATGAACTACACTACCCTTGCATAAATGGAGGCTGAGAGAAGTGTACAGTCATTATAGCTAAGACAATATGCAAACTATCTTCAAAGAAATCAAATTGCTAGAGTGTTTTCATTTGCATGTATTAACTATTAACATAATGAGGAGAAGTGACATTGGACCCGGATTGTGTGTCTGTTCGGATTGATAATTCTACTGCATCTGCAAACAGACGCCCAAAAATCATGCTAGTAGTTAGATCACAGTTGAACTCTGCAATGTGGGCTAAAACAAAACCTAGAGCTTGACAAACCTGCTGAGCTACTGAATGGTGAATGGTTGACATCTCTCTCATTCACATTGTGTCTCATTCATATTCTCTCTCTCATTCTCCTTTTATTTAATTTTAAAACAATATTCTTTCAGTGCAAAACTTACTTTGAGCTTGAAAGCAGCAAAATTGCCCTTTGAAACTTCTTTGTTTTCATCAGTGCGAGAATATAAGAATGGATGCCCCAGTGTATACATATGTAACAAACCTGCACGTTGTGCACATGTACCCTAGAACTTAAAGTATAATAAAAAATTAAAAAAAATAAAGAATGGATGCCATAAAGGAGATCTTAAGGAATCATAGGGTTAACTTAAGGTCTGTTGTTACAGGATTTGAAAATATTGTATTTTTATTCATTGCCAGCAAATATAAATCTAGGGCTAAAGGAAACTGGCATTTATTGAGCTTCTCTTATGTGGAATGCACTGTACAAAGTGTTTTTCATGAAAGAAAATGGAAGGAGTTGTTGAGAAAAATGAAGGAGCCATTGCAATGAGAAAACACCTCTAGCCTTTTAGATAACCTCAGGGTTATCTAGACTCATTGAGCTTCTGGCTGTCAGTTTTTTCTCACCTGTAAAATGGGCCAGTGTAACTACATTTGTGTTTCCTTTTCTAAAAATCTTTGAGGTCAGGAGCCAATTTCAATGTTCTTAAAAGCCTTAGGGAAATTGGAAAGTCATCACTCGGAAACCTGCCCACAACAACCAAAATGCCTTATTTCTTTAGGAGTCATGGGATATATCACACCATCAGATGACATTTGCTATTCCATGCTGGTAAGAAACTCCAGCAATCACATACATTTTTGACTAATTTTAAGAAGATAAATATGAAATACATTTCTTGATTACAGAATTCCTACTTTTAATGTCCCTACAAATCAGAATATGGCTTACTTTAAAAACAATAAATCCATATAATGTAGTTTTCCTTTTTTGTAAAAGATATTGATGTATCTTGCTAATGATGGAGACTTGTGATTTATGAATTTATTTTGTACAATTTTATTTATATTAACAAATACATATTTTGATCTTTCTTTGAATCTACATGGCACTGTTCTATGTACAGAAGTCAGTGCTGCACTAGGAAGGTGAGATCTCTGCTTTCCCAGAACGTACATTCTAGAGGTGGGCAACAGGCAGTAAAAACAATAACTCAGTGAATGTGCAGTGCAGTTTCAGATTGGCCTAAGTATACGAAGAAAATAAAATAGAATAATATGACAAAGAGTAACTGTTGGGACTGCCTGACAATTATCTGTTAGACACAAATTTCCTAAACTTGATGCTGTTGATGGGAGACATAAATTAATATCTTTCTTTGAAAAATGGATAGGAACCACTGTCAAGGGTGAGGGGACAAAAGTCCCCTAGAGACTCTCATCTGCCCCATCCCCCATTGGCCCAGCTTAATGATACTACCTTTGAATGGTGTAAAGGCCGGGAAAAAAGCAGATGTGTCAGAAATGGAGTTAAGTTGGGATAATGTTGTTACTAAGGCAGGCATAGAACATACCCTCGTGGGGCTTCCACTCTCTAAAAGATGCACAAATCCATCCAAAATAATTATATTGGCTCTCAAGAAACTCATTCCAATGTACTTTGATTTTTCAGACATGTCATTTATTTATATGGTATTTGCATTTTCAACAAAGGGAGAACAATGCAATCGCACTGACAATGACATGATTCTGTCCATATTATGGGAGTGAATTTCTATCATGAAATATTGCATTATGGTATTATACAACATATGTAATATTAACAATGCAATACTTTATTGTAATACAATAACATTAAAAATATATATTATTACTATAAGGTAACAGTGCAATATGTATTATGCATGTGGCAATACAGTATGTATATTACTGTAATGTTAACAATATAACATTATTATTGTTAATCTATGCAATATTAACACAGCTGATATATCCTCAATTTTTATATGTGTTTCCGTGAATGAAAATTTGTGACTGATTAGATTAAGTGGTAAGTACTGGCAATTTTTATTGACTATTAATACTACTGTTTTAGTCGCAGTTGGTGAAACTTTTAGGGTTGAAGCCATGTTACTTCCCTTTTAACTTCATTTTAGATAACATGTATCACTGCTAATATCTGTGGATACGTGTGACCTTAGAACCCTGTGGAGATTCTTGGGAACCCGTGGTGGCTATGCAGCATCTAGAACATTCTGAAATGTTATGGTTTTGTACTCCAAGCTAAAAGTTCATTGGGCTTTTGTGGAATAATTCCTTCACAGGTTGTTCTTTTGGAGATGGCTAAGTTAAATGCCTGAGCATTTGCTACTATTAGTGAATGTAAACCTCTGCTCAGGGAGAACGTGAGTTGGGCATAAAAGCAAAACTACAGTTTCATAAAGGATTTTGATACTTCTGAAGATTTCTAATATGTGTCTTCTCAGATAGGAATAGATGAGTTGACAGTACTCTTTGAAGACATCTCTACACTTAATAATGTCTTATTGCTCTCTTTTCATGAATATGGAGATTATAAAGAAACCTGTTTCATATTTAAGTGATAAGTTAACCTTTCTGCCACATATGTTGGTTATAATGTCAAAATCTCCTTTGAGAAAGTCAAGTTGATGAGCTGTGCTGAATCATTCATTCAGATTCAGCCCACAAGGATTAAGAGGTGAGAGCAAGTATTGTCATATTCTCTTAGAAATTACCTAAGAATTAGTAAGCACAGTTGCTCTAGGAGAACTCTTGAAGAATCTTTCTCTTGATGGAAGGGCACAACTGAACACAAACTGGGTAATTTGAAAAAAATAAAAAGACTCAGAGCAGACGGATTCAAGAGCAATGTGTGAGACATTTGGATGCTCACTGACATTAATGGGACATTAATATTTTCACTTCGACTTATCTATTTATCTAAAGAAAATAAGCTGTATAAGAGAGCCACAGAGAAAAGACTGAAGAAACTCATAGAGGGGAATGCAAGTTCTTAACTTATATTTACTTTAAACTAAAACGACAAAATTTTCCTTAAACAAAGCAAAAAAGAAATATAAGAAAAAAAGAAAAAAATAAATAAAACTTGCTTTCTCTTACCAATTACAATTTTGTTGATTCTATTAGAAAGAGAAACATCTGATTTCACTTTTACAAACTATTATTTGTTTTTCTGGATACGAAAATAGCAACATGTGAAGTAATCGATATCTAGGTTTCTTAGTAAACTGTGTCCGATGCCTGTTATGCCTAAACTCCTAGGTCTGGTCCATAAAACCAAAATATATATATATAACAATCTTCTGGAGGCAGACTCAAGTGCTTAAGGCTGAGAGGGGACATACTACATTCCTGAAAACCTTGAGTTATTTTTATTTAAATGGCTTTCACTCTGATTCAATGGGAAACATGAATTAACCAGATCAGGTTTCAAAGCTCTGTGCAGGCTGGAATGATACCCTAAAACTGTTGGTGAACATTTAGTAACAATATAGATTTTGGTTAAAAAAAATCAACTTTTTAAAGTACAGGATGGGAAAATGAACTTTATTTGCTGCTACAATGAAAACTTCATAGGTGTTTTAGTTAACTGAGTCTTCAATGGAAGTTGCTGCGTTCCAGAACCATTCTGCAATGTTCAGCAAATGACAGGGGCCCTGCTGTACTTTGTACTAGCCAGTCACATCTTGGGTATTGTGTTCAATGTCATAATCCTCCTTAAAACTCAAGTATGTCTGGAGGTGAACAGCCAGGATAACAGTCAGGCAGTAGCTGAAGGAATTGGGAATGTTTAATAGGAGAAGAAAATTCTAGGTTTTTTAATGAGAGCTATATTCGGATATCTGAGGAACTCATATAGAAAAGGAATTAGCTTTCTTCCTTGTAGGTCAGAAGAAAATAATTCCAAAGGGTGCTCTGGTTCTACATTCTACTCACTGAAGCACTTTTGAGCTCAGCATCCGTAAAATAGCTAGAGCTGTTCAAAATGGCCCGGCCTTCTTTGAGGATAGAAGACTGCCTTGTCACTGGAAGCATGGAAGTGAAGGTTTGCCTGGTTAACCACTTGCTACATTTATTATTTAGTAGATCCTTGGAAGGTAAGAAGTAATAGCAACTAGGAAGTTAGGGGTAAAACAGGAGTAGGTTTCTGGGTGATTTAATGTTCTAGTTGGGCCCCAGAATGTTTTAAGTTTCTTTCATTCAGTTCAATTTTAGAAGGATTTAGTTGGTACCTATTGTATTAGTCCATTTTCATGTTGACATACCTGAGAGTGGGTAATTTATAAAGAGAAGGAGGTTTAATGGACTCACAGTTCCACATGGCGGGAGAGGCCTCACAATCATGGCAGAAAATGCAGGAAGAGTAAAGGGATTTCTTACATGCCGTGGGCAAGAAGAGGACTTGTGCCAGGGAACTCGTCTTTATACATCCATCAGATCTCATGAGACTTACTCACTATCCTGAGAACAGTACAGGAAAACCCGCCCCCGTGACCCAATTACCTCTGACTGTTTCCCGCCCACAAACACATGGGAATTGTGGGAGCTACGGTTCAAAATGAGATTTGGGTGGAGACACAGCCAAACCATATCACCTATCAAATCCTTATTATCACTATTGTATAAGCAACAACCAAAACTTCCGGAAGCTAAACAAGCTGTCAGAACTCTCAAAGCCTTGGGAGGGGCTCAAGCAGTATGTTCAACTGGTCTTATATTTTTACAAAATATGCAAAATTAAAATATTTTAGCTGCAGTTTTTTTTGGGGGGGACTGCTAATTCTTCCCACTTTGACATTCCTTCTGCCACAGTTCAGAATGGCCACAGGCATTATTAGGTTTCTGGGAATATAATGGTCAGATTTTTAACATTTGTGATTTACTGAGATTTCTCTAAGTAGATATTTATTTTTATACACACTGTGGATTTGTAATTTTGTATTCTCCTGTTACAGAGGGTCCCTAGTTGGGTAAGCTTCAGATCCCACAATACCTGGGTCTATTTCTGTGTGCCCCCTTCATTTATATCCGTATATACACACATATATATGTGTGTATGTATATATGTATATATAACATTTATATATATGCTATGATTCTAAATACCTCAAATAGAAAGATGAATAAGCCTTTGTCCTTTATATCAATTTATGGACAATGTAATGGAGGAAGCTGAGGAGTTTTATTATGAATTCAACTATTTAGTTGAAGAAATAATTAAAACTAATATAAAATACAATATTTTTATTGTATTACTCCTGTTTTACCCCTTTACATTCATGGACATTTTTAATGTTGAATAAGAAATAATTAAACAACAATGAGAAAGTTAAGAACAACAGTGACTCTGAGCACTCAAATTCAAGAAGATCATATTCTTGAATTATAATCTAATAAATGTATATATTATTCCTATGGCAAAAGTGAAAAGGCTGTGTAATTGTGTACATCTTATTGAATAGGCAACTAATATATACATGAGGATGTCAGTACATTTTTTTTGTTTTGGTGAAAAAACTGCCTTGACATCATAAATAAACTCATTTTGGTATCAAATCTGGTGAGGCCAGCTGACAAATTTTGAGGATCTTAACAGAAGAATTTTTCCCCTATCATAAATCAGTAATAATAGGTTACCAAATAATGTACTTTCAGACAATCTGGAGCTTTTTCAGTATCTTCGACAAACTTCTTAGTCTTGTACGTCTTTTGGCCAAAGTTCAGTTTTGTTCTCGTTTCCATCTTTCAGAAGGCAGGAATGTGGAGCATGTTTCTGTGCTGACATCTCTAGCTTATTCGTGAATTTTGTTTGTTTGTTTGTTTTGTTTTATGTCCTGTGTTTCTAAGCTAACACAGTCAAGAGGTGTACCATGACTGTGATTTCCCTTGCACAGCAGCATCATTTCTTCCATCATGGGAAGTTCATGCTTCCTTAAACGTATGGAAGCTATTTCAGGTATTTGGCTAGCTAGCAGGTGATATTTTCATAAATGTTACGGAAGAGACTAGTTGAAGAGGAAGAAATACTGTTTAGTTTGTTCAAACACAACTGTTGTGGGGGAAAAAAAAGCTGATCAAATCTAGTTCTCTTTATATGTCTCCATTGTTAAGATTGATGTAGTAGAGAAATTGGGAATACAAATGTTCTGTAATAACATTGTTATAATCCCAGAATGAATTATATACTTAAGCACATAGACCTGTTTCTAACTCTCAAATAGGATTTGGTGATTCCATTTTTTTCTAGAATGTACTATTATATTTTCCCACTTATATTTACAAATCAATTTCATTATTATCCTTACATACAATGTTTCTAAATATTATTTTTCTCTGATTTGAATATTTGTTTTCAATAAATATTTGCCATGCAAATACAATGTATCTGAAATTGACAAGTATTTGAATGATTTCTCTTGAACTTAAAAATAAGGAAAGAAAAACATACTGTAAATATTGTTATGACATAGATATTGAAGTAGATAAATGGATAGATTTAGTTCTTGGGCCGGGCACAGTTGCTCACCCCTATAATTCCAGCACTTTGGGAGGCTGAGGCAGGTGGATCAACTGAGTTCAGGAGTTCGAGACCAGCCTGACCAACATGGAGAAACCTCGTCTGTACTAAAAATACAAAATTAGCCAGGTGTGGTGGTTCATGCCTGTAATCCCAGCTACTGGGGAGGCTGAGGCAGGAGAATCACTTGAACCCGGGAGGCGGAGGTTGCAGTGAGCCGAGATCATGCCATTGCATTCCAGCATGGGCAATAAGAGCGAAACTCTGTCTGAAAAAAATAAATAAAATAAAATAAAATAAAAGAAGAGATTTAGTTCTTGACATACTTGTTTTAAGTGTTACATATGTAATTAAACTTAATAGGAGGAGAATACAATACTTAACATTTATTTCCTTCATTCAGAAGATTTCCTGGGCAACAGTGAGATGCAGTTGTGACAAATATATGTGTGCATTACATGTTACTTCTGGAAAAGGAAGGAAAACTTTCATTGAGAGCCTTCCTATGTGCTAAGAACTCTGTTAGGCATTTATAAGCATTTAATTTAATTTTCTTACGTTATTTACCTGCATTATCCTTTTATGTAGGACAGGGACAGTTAGTTCCATTTTGGAGACGTTGTTTTGGGCCACACTGCAGTTGACAGCCGATATTTGGAATAGGGTTAGGGGGGTTTTTTCATAGCTCCATTTTGTCAGTGAAAGGGCTTCTGCTGCAAAATGACAGGATCCAACGATGAATGAGATGAGATCATGTAGGTGGAGATGGCTACAAATAGCTCTGCCACATTAGCGCTCAGTAAATGCTAGTTGGTTTTGAATCATGGTTCCTATCCTCACACGGCTGGCTCGTAGTATAAGGAAACCAGGTGTAGCCATAGGTACAGTGCAGAATGAAATGTCCGGAGAACAGCACGCATCGATTTAAAGAAGGATCCATGGAGATTAAAGTTTGGCCTTTAGTTCTCTTATTTGAGAAAGTATATTATTGGAACTTTAAAAAATTTTGAATAATGTAACACCCCCCGCCCTGTCCCCGAAAACCTTTAGGTGTCAGATAGAAAAACGTACTGAAGGCACTTTTTATATACTTTGCAGAAAATATTCAATCTAAGCGTGATTATTCTTTTAACATTTAAAATTCAGTTTACTGATTGCAAATTAAAAACCTGTATGAAACATGAAACTTCCAGTCATCGATGTCAATAAAAACCTTATTTTTTTCATAGCTTGTGAGATTTCACTTAGCATTGGTATAGTCTTACAAAGTTACTTTTACTCTATGGAGTTAATAAGATATATCCATAAACCTTAATGTGAAAAATAAATGCATATTTGGTGTGAAATGTGTGAAAACGCAGACAAGCCCCAGTTCAGTGTACTCTGTTCCTCCTGACACCAAGAGGTTATATTTCAAATAGGACGACTAAAGGTTTTAACATCTAGTAGTATGAAGCAGGTACAGGAAAGAATGAATGACATGCCGAACCAGCAGTGACACACACAACCCCAAGGTGGCATGTGACATACCTTTTCTTCATTTACAGACATGGCATATGTCAGAGTGCTTGGCCCTACCGCACAGTTGGTTTGAGCAATTTCCATTCCATTATGTTTTCTTACAGCTTCTGTTTTATGCCCCCTCCAGCTTATTCAACTATTTAAATTTCAAATTAGTTGCTTGTCTTTATCATTCATTTTTGGATTACAGAAACATATTATAGCCGTTTGACATGTTTATCATATTAAAAAATAATAACAAAGAAAACAAAAATGACAAACCTCCCCAACATACTCACGACTTTAAAGGTTATGTTGAAATCACGGGCTATTCCAAGAAATCACCTTAATCCAGTGTGATTGACCATCTTTTCCAAAACATGCCTATCCAGCTTGAGGACATTGAGAAGATATTTGTGTGTGTGTGTGTGAGTGTAACATTTTGAATGCTGGGATAAAATCAACTGGTAGAAGCAAGTTCTAACAGTTATTTCTTTACTTGAACATTTTGGTGGTTCTTTGAGCCTCTCACAGGTTGCATCGTAGTCTATGTGGACAGATGAAGAATCATGTAATAAGGTACCAAGGAAATGGTGACAAATAACAGAAAGTAGTGTTGGTTATATTTATATAATGCTGACTGTTCCATGCTTTGTAGGTATGATTTTCTTTAAAGTCATTTGTATAAGAAGCAGAGACTTACAATCTACCATTCTAAAATTTGAATTGCTTTTCTAGAAATTCAGTAGAGGGGCTCTGTGTTATCTCTGTAGTGTCTCATCATGTGACACACATCAGATTTTCATCATGGCTAGCTGGGATCCAAATGCCAGTGTGTTTGTTTCTCTAAAGTTTTTGCTGTAAAATCAAAGTGAAAGGCTATTGATTATGTTGCTGTTTTCCCAATAGTTTATTGTCTTACTTATAAGAAATGTGTCTCACTTATAACAAATGTAAAGAAGAAAAGTATATTAATAGCTAATGTGTGCTGTGACTACATGAAACTCAGGAATTCTAATTTGCCATTGATGTTTTTGCATTTTACCTCCTGTCCATTTCTTTCAAGGGAGGGACAGGGGGCAGGTATAGGAATAAACCAATAAAAGTCTTATTAGATGATTGACGTATTAGATCATCCATTTAAAAATAGAAAGTCAACATTCCCTTTTATAATTAGGGAAAAAGACGACTAGCATTGAAATTTCATTTATAAGTTTGAAATCTGGAATTGTTTGATTTTATTTGCAAATGATTATGAGGTTGAACAGCACACACTGTACTTGACTCTCTGTTCTGAATTCCCATATGATCAGCATAGATAATGGAATATTTCATCTTCTACTTAAAAATCATTTTCAAAAGGTTTGTAAATATTTGTTTCTCAGGGATCCATTTATCTTCTTCAGTTCCAAAGAACTGTTGTGGGGTTACAGAAAAAGATGATAAATGAGCTCAGGAGCCTGGGTTTAAATTGTCCCACTACAGGTTTTACTATTATTTGGTAGACATGCAAAATCTCTGAATGCATTAATATTAACTGATTAGGTTCTGGATTTTTTCTTTAAGGCCAGAATTTTGAAATGAGAATAAATCAGTCATGAAGCTATTCAGGCTTTTATTTATCCATAGTTAGATCCATATGAAAATTCAATATAACAAGAAAGAAAAATAGCTGGAAGACCTTCCTTTTCAAAGGAATGGACTGGACTTCAGCTGCCTAATTCCCATTCAATTCTGAGGGCCTGAGTAATGTGGTCTGTAATTGTATCCAAACCTTATAACAAAGAAAGTGACAACAAAACCCATCTGCTCTTAGGTGTCCTTGTACACAATACAAGGTATAACCTGGAATGAACCATAGGATATTTTGATTAATTGAGCTTAAATGATAGGTATCCAGAAACTCTGTTTTATTAAAACCTTTGTTGAAATTCTCAGTGAAGAGTTTATATTCACTTTTAGGTGAATATAATGAAACTGAAGGTGATTTAAGACCTTCTAGAAACTCTGCATCATGATTCTAAATCATAAAGTTCATTGCATACATTGTGTAACTACAGAGATGAAGATATGGGAGATGTGGAAGTCTGTATTTGATATGTACTGACCCCAATTTCTTACAAAAGCAATATAAATAAAAAATACATCTGACTACCATGATACATCACTTGTTTTCTTTTCTATATTTTATGTAATATACATGTAATCGTAGTATAGATGTAATTTCATTGTGATTATAACTGGAAATATTTTTCATCTTTCTACATGGCCTTCTTGACTTTCATTTGTATTTCTGCTCTGTAGTCTCTTAGTTGATTTGTTATAATTCATTTAAGCATTATATTATAAAGCACTTGAATAGTTTCCAATTTTGTACCTAACACTGAAATGACTCAATTAGTGAAATAGTTTTTTTACTTTTTTAAGATTTTCTTGAAGGGTAAATTTCAAACAGTGAGATTAGTGGATTAAATGATATATACTTTTTAAGGGGTGAGGGTGCAGGAGGAAAGGATTAAGAAAGAAATTATAAATTTGGCATTAGACTTCTAGAGTTCCTACCTCATTAGAAATTCTAGAATATCAAGGTACATTTTGAGCAGGAAGTGGTATCATCAAACAATAACTTGCCCAGAGGCTAAAGGCAGCCACCTTCGGAGAGTCTCTGAAAGCAATTCAGGTGTGCAGAAGTGATTTCCTTGGCCATAGGTGGGTTTTGAAAAGGAAAGGAACATGGCAATCTACTCCACATTGAGCACCTGTCCTGGTGCTCTAAGGTTAAATAAGAGACAGAAAATTCCACTCTAAAGGTTATGAAATATTTGATTAGTGAAAATATTCATAGAACAAATAACCAGATAAATACAAAGATAGAGTACTGTAGATTGAATCAGGTAGGAAGACTGCATTGACTGAATCTTAGGCTGAAAGATGAAGAAAATGAGAGGTTATTAGTAGGAAAAATGGAAAGATAACTTTCTTAGGATAGGGAGAGAGCAAAGAAGAAAACTTGGTAGGCAATTGTAATTTTGTTGGAAGACACAGGAAATGAATAAGATGTCACCTTAATGAATATTTTAGCATATTAGTATACTCTTTACTTATTCATTGGTTCATCTATTTATTGGCGACTTTTGGAGGATTCAAAAGTGTCATACCTTCCCTGATATAAAGATTATCATATTCTATCTTATTTCACATTTGAAATATATAGTCCTCCCTCAGTATCTGTGGAGAACTGGTTTCAGGACCCCTAGCAGATACTAGATCCCAGATAGAAAATGACTTAGTAATGGGCTGGGTGTGGTGGCTCACACCTGTAATCCTAGCACCTTGGGAGGCTGAGGTGGGCGGATCACTTGAGATCAGGAGTTCGAGACCAGCCTGGCCAACATGGTGAAACCCCATCTCTAATAAAAATGCAAAAATTAGTTGGGTGTGGTGGCACACACCTCTAATTCCAGCTACTGGGGAGGCTGAGGCAGGAGAATCGCTTGAACCTGGAAGACAGAGGTTGCAGTGAGCTGAGATCACACCATTGCACTCCAGCCTGGGCCACAGAGCGAGACTCTGTCTCAAAAGGAAAAGAAAAAAGCAAAAAGCAAAAGAAAATGACATAGTATTTGCATATAATTTATTCAATCCTCTTGTATACTTTAAATCATTTCTAGGTTACTTATGGTACCTAATACAATGTAAATACTATGTAAATAGTGGCTATACTGTATTTTAAAATTAGCGTTCTTTTTATTGTTGCATTATTTCTTGTGTGTGTGTGTGTGTGTGTGTGTGTGTGTGTGTGTGTGTGTGTGTATGTAAATATTTCCAATCTATGATGGATTGAATTCTGGGATGTGGAAACCTCAGATAAGGAGGGCTGACTATACATCAAATTTAACTAGAATATTTAGGTGCAAATTCAACTTTGTACTTACGTAAAAGATCCTGACTCAGAATCCTTTGACTGGAATCAGAATTGCCATGAAATACATTAACTGTTTCTACTGATTTGCTTGAGCAGATGAGAATAAGACTCAGAATTTTGCTTTCTGGTTATCCTCCTTTTAATGACTAAATTTGGCTTACAGATAATATTGCTGATTAAAAGTGTAAATGATGAAATCTGGGCTATTCATAGGGAAGAAATAATTATTCTCTGAACCAAATATTTGTTTTTTTAAAAGTATATATTCAAATTCATTGCTGTGAAAAAAATGGGAGACCATTTTTCCTTTTGGAAAAAAGGCTCAATTTTATATTGAAAGCAAAACTTTTGATATTTAATGAATGGAGAGTTATTTAACTAAAAGATGGGCATTTTCTAGGTTCTGGCAGTAGCATCAGCATCCCCTCGGAGCTCATTAGAAATGCACATTACTGAACTACACTCCAGACTTGGAGCCAGAATCTTGAGAGGGGCACCCAGGATTCAGGGTTTTAAGATGCCCTGCAAATGGTTGCATGCTGAAATGAGAAAGCCACTAATTTAGAATGAGTTTTTTAAGCTGAGCTTAATTATAGCCAATGGATGCATCATTTCCTAAACTTCATGCATCTTAAGTTGGGAACTAAGCCTTGGTTACAAAATAGATAGTGTTGTGTTGATTTTGCACATTGTTGGATGGTTTAAATATTTCTTTATGAAAATAACATTTTAACTTTGAAACCACAGTAGAAACTTAAAGTTTGACAAGTTTGAAATACCTAATTAAAATATCCCCGTTATTTCATTATATGCTCTAAACTCTTTATTTAATACACAGTAACAGTCTCAATTATAATTTATATGATTACCAGGACACAGTTTTTCTTAACACTCTTCAGTAAATTTTGTTAAAAGTAATAGTATTTATATTAACACAGTAGCCCACATTAATTCAGTATTGATGAAGAACATGATTTTAATTTGAAAAGAGTCCAGAAAATCCTCCTTTTTTATATGTTTTTTTTTTCAGTTCTTTTGGCATGACTAAAAAACATCCAAAAGTTCCCATTTTACCATTTCTTTGACCTGTCTTTGACCCTTTTATTATCTGGATCTGCTGAAGTGCTTGAGCAGATGAGAATAAGACTCAGAATTTTGCTTTCTGGTTATCGTTTCTCAGACATCTCCATAAATATTGCCATAAGAAACAGAGCTCAAATTGTGGTTCAGATTTTTGGCCTGCACTGTTGTAAAGTGGCTTTTTGCTTACTGAAAAATGTTAACATTTAACATTTAAACCTTATCGGTCTGCGTGCCTGCCTGCCTGCCTACCTGCCTGCTTGCTTACCAGCTAACCTACCTACCTAGCTATTCATCTATACCAGTCAGTTACATTGAGAGCAACTCATCCAGATGATTTCACTCTAGAGCACAACATTAGCATATCAATATGTCAAAATAAGATAAATGTGTTGTAAAGGCTTTGCGCTAAATACACAGCTTGAAAACATACTATCTGGAGAATTAGCGTAGGTATTAGTTGGGTTTGTGGTTTGAGTCATCCTATTGTCTAAGCAAAAACATAAACCTTCCAACATGATTAATAATCTTTTACCTTCCTTTCACTTTTTTCACACTACTTTCTTGGGTATCAGAAGTCTCCTTCATAGAGACTTCCCTAATGCTTCTGAAGGGACCTCCCCGCCTGCCATACTCTCATACTGCACTGTGCTTGGGTCTCCCTGGCACGCATTAATTCACTCTGTGTTCTGTTCAGATGTCCCCCAAGTGCCTCCTTTTGTGTGACTGGTTTTCCCCATATTCTGATTTTTTTTTTTTTTTTTCAAAGCATTTACCATCAACTGAAATAGGAACACCACACAGGCAAGGATTTTTGTTGTTGTTGTTGATGATGTTGTTGTTAGATGTTTTAAACAGCCTATGCCTAGGAATCCAGGTAGTCCCTGACACCAAAAAGCTATCTAGGTTTAATTTTCTGTTCTCCTTTTCTGGAGTGTAAATTCCATTAGAACTGTGACTCTTTTATTTTTTGGCTACGTCTCCAGAACCGAGTACAGTGCTAGGCAATAGTAGCTAATTAGCAATACTTAGTGGATAAATAAATATATAACTGGATAGAAGCAGAAATGTATTTTAGTGAGTTAAGGATTTATACTCCTTATTTGCTTCTTATCTGTCTTCATATTAAAATTTAGCATTAGAACTCCTATGTTAGCAGGCGTCACATTGCCTTTTAGTGTTTACTTAAATTTTTTTAAAAGGACCGGAGTTTTATTCTAAGTGCTAAATTATGAAAAGTTGCTTGTTTTCAGTTTCTAGTAAGAATTTCACTTGAACTTGTAGTATGTTTTAAAACATCAATAAACTGTGGCTTAATTATACAAGTATCATGAAGAGTTGGGTTGTGGCTGTATTCTAATGAGTATGATCACCCACTTCCTGGATCATTGTTGTCCAGATGTGGTACTCTAAGCAAGCAAATAAAAAGAAGTAAACCTCAGTGGAGAGCACTCATGATAGGCTAAAGAGGCTGCAAACCACTTAAGGATGCTAACTTTTTTACGCGAAGAAATGTGATTAAGATATGTTAAACAGAAATCTATACAAAACCAGTGAAATTGTTAAAATATTCAAATATGCCGTATTGTAACAAGAAAACACTGCAATGCACTGAAATCAGCAGTAGAACAGCTGTGTTTTAAAGGACAGTACTTTGAATGTCACTTGACAATTTGCTTTCAATTAGAAGTAATTTACAGGAAGATGCCCACAAGCTAATCTTTACAGGATAATTAAGTTCCATTTTCTTTACTTTTAATTAAAAAGCAGAAAAGATTTAGCTGATCCATAAAAAAATGTTCTGTTTAAACATTCATCAGACTTCACACTCTTTTTTTGTTATTTGTTGTAGCAGATGTTATCAAAAGTGCAGTCTGCTCTGTTTTAAACCCTGAGTATTTGGAAAGTGAAACATGAGTGGCAGTAGGCATGTATTGGTAAGGTATGATCATTGAACATCTGTATGTTCAAAGAGGGTAAAACAGATAACTACTCTTCCATTCCTTAACTGTGTTCTGTCTAATGCATTTAATTTTAGTACAAAACCACACACAGTAAAATCAGAAGCAACACAATTTTGAGTTTTGAACATTGTATGTAGTAGGATGATACTTTATCATGAGGTCAGGAGATCGAGACCATCCTGGCTAACACGGTGAAACTCTGTCCTCTACTAAAAATACAAAAAAGTAGCTGGGCGTGGTGGCGGGTGCCTGTAGTCCCAGCTACTCGGGAGGCTGAGGCAGGAGAATGGCATGAACCCGGGAGGTGGAGTTTGCAGTGAGCCGAGATTGCACCACTGCACTCCAACCTGGGTGACAGAGCGAGACTCCATCTCAAAAAAAAATTAAAAATAAAATAAAATAAAATGTTATAAAGTTTCTATATTTTCAGATGTAACATGCTTTTTTTTGCATTTTTTTTCATATAACAATTAAATCATGTATTTTAACATGAGAATTTGCTTGCTGAAAATGTGAACAACTCAAAGTGATGTTGTAAAATCATTTAAAACTTATTTCTCTGTATTAGCAGTTGCATTCCTACTATGCTTTTATTTGGCAAAATAAAATATATTGCTAAGGATGTTTGAAGTTTTGGTTTTAGAAGTCACTATTGACAGGCTATTTTTTTTCTAACTGGTAAGAACTGTCATTTTTCATTCTTACTCTCCTGTCATACTATGCTAAGGAGTTTTGCATGGAAAATTCTTCAGACAAAAATTCTTTAATCCTTTCTTATGGTATCTTTTTTGCTGGCTAATTAATGTGTTCATGTTGGGTAATGGTTTTGTTCTTTTAAATTCTAGAAAATTTCCTACTTGAAAACTCGAAAGAAGTTGGGCCACTATAGAGCTGTGTACATTAACATTTTACAGTAATAATTTCATTTACTATGCCTTTTAGCAAACAAGCATGCTTTTCAATTTTATGATCAGAGAGTACCTAAAATTTTAAGATGCTGTAAATATTACCTATTTGTACTTGCTTTTATTTTCTTATTTAATTTCCCTCTGTTGGATGGAAAAGAAGAAATGACAAGAGATTGCTCACAAGTCCATTCATGTATTTGCTTTTGCCATTTATATTTGTATATGTAGGGAATATGCCCAAAGGCGTTTTGACCAATATAGTTTAGGTGATTCCTAAATAAAAAAACTACAGTTTGTGTTGCAGCATATATTATAAATTTCAGGTATGAACTTAATTATAATAATCACAATGCATTCATTTACATGGAATATGTGTTTGAACATGTAGATGCCATTAGGTTTTGTAATGAACTGGTGAAAATGTATGCTTCTCATACTGAAAGTATAACACCAGGAAAAGATTAAGCATGCCCCGTCTCTCTCCTTCCCTCTTTTCTCTCCTGTAATCAACACCTGGTTTGATTACATCTTTTTGAACTATAAAAGCTGTAGAATTATAACTCCTTACATGGATGTTTTTGTGAAAGGGAATTGTAACAAACACAGTAGTTAAACTTTCTACTTTCAGAATTCCTCCTTTTCTTGTCATCCTGTAATTCAAACTTTCTTTAGTAAAGGATAAAGCTGTTTTGTTATTGTTCGAGAGAGTACAGTGATTTCCCTTTGGCACTTGGTTTTCAAGTTCATGACTGCTTTAGAAGGCCAAGACAGGTTTCTATGTATTTGTGGTGCTTGGGGAAGTTGTCAGCTGACCTCTTCTATGTTCCCATCATCCATGGCACCTAACACATTGGCTTGTACATGGTTGGTCCTAATTAAATATTAATAAATGGCTGATTGGCAATCAATAAAAGTTAGACACAGCCCTATTTGATTCATTACACAGAGTCAGTGGATTCTTTCCCATTTATTGCTTTTTATTTTGTAAGATCAAAAGGATCTGTAATCGGAGACACTGTAAGCAATTGTGTTGCTTTTCATCTTCAGGCCTGCACTTCCTATAAAGCCAGGTGCTGTGAATATTGACCCTCTCACAGCTATACTTAGAAACTGATATATATATACAGTTTACATGTGCACAAATAACTTTCTACTTCAAAAGACAGCAAAGAAGTGCCTTTCTGGTCCTTATTTAGTTTGTTTTCTTTGTAGTTGTTGAGGCTTACCCCTTCCCCCCACAGTTGATGACGATAATGTTTTTAGCATTTATTTCTTTACCCAATCCATTTCTATTTCTTGCCTGCCTTTTCAAGAAGTGGCACCACTCACTGATTTGCCTGTGTTCCTCCTCTTACTGTTTCATCCTGCTTGTAATCTCACCTCCCTCAAGTCTACCAGGCTGATCTTCTAAAAACAATTAACAGCATGTCATTGCCATTGCTGAAAGTCTGCTATGGCTCTTTATTACCTACTTTATCAAGTCCAATTTGTCTACCTTGTTTTAGGACTTCCCATAATTTGCAATACTTTGCTTTTCGCAAACTATTTCTCCTACTGTCAAGGCCCTGGCTTATGTTCCAGTGAAGTAGTACTGCTCCCTGGAGACCCCATCTCCCAGCACACACACATGACTCCCTGCCTCTTGCCTTTGTTCATATGATGCCCCTGTCTTTTCTCCTTCATCATCTAAATCTTTCTGATTGAAAAGGTCCAGTGGAAGTTCCACATCCTTCAAGAGGCTTTTCAGTATTCTCCTAATCTACAGCAATTATTCCTTTTTATACTTCTATTTCAGTAATAGTCAGTGTCAGACAGTTCGACACATTTTCTGTATTTTTTCTACATATATATTATCTTTTTCTCCCTGTGAGGAATGGAAGCATTTTAAGGACACACAAAGAGTTCTTATGCTTTTTGCTTTTATGTAAACCTTACATCTCATAGCAATGTGGTAAGCAGATGGTAAGCATTTACTTCAGGTCTTGTTTGATTTATAAAATCAGACTACAAATTTAAAAAGTATAACTAGCTACAGAGATGAATTGGGAGACATTATTGAATATTTTGTCATAATAACAACATTTTTTTTTTTTTGCAAAGTCAGTTGGTTTATGTTTGCTTCTAGAAGATTTTTTGCCACTTAGAAAAAAAAAATATATTCCTTTAAAAAACAATTACCAGTAATCTAAAGATAAATAGAGATAAATCATCGGTTTTTAAGGGCTATCATTTTCACTTTCAATAATTGACTTTGGAAGTGAACACGTTAGTAAAAGGAAGGACGTGTAAGTCATCTATCTCCTTAACCATGGAATGATGGCGCCACCCCTGCCACTGCCTGTTACTGGGTTCATCAGAGCCTTTACATATTTATAATTACCCTTCCATAAATAGTTTG
This sequence comes from Rhinopithecus bieti, assembly GCF_001698545.2. Classification (NCBI taxonomy): domain Eukaryota; kingdom Metazoa; phylum Chordata; class Mammalia; order Primates; family Cercopithecidae; genus Rhinopithecus; species Rhinopithecus bieti. The sequence continues at coordinate 2,114,512 of NW_016808026.1, forward strand.
CAACTTGACCATAGCATTTTGCCACTCTATTAGAATGAGGCACAAGGTCCAAGTTAAAAGCAAATTCCTTAATGAATTTAACAAAATTAAGCAAAGAGCTTTAGGTTATAGGAGCAGAGTTAATGGATTCAGCTGTTCTTTACTTTCACTTCAACCAACAAATTCTGCATTCACTTTCCAGATGTGAACCTTGTTAAATTAAAATGGAGTAAAATTAATTTTGTGAAGCTGTTATGTCACCTCTGGAGATAACTGGAGATAACCTAGTGTGTCATAAAACTGGAGCTTAGAAAATCAGCATTTATGGGGTTGGTTTCAGTAACTATATTACAAAGGGATTCCAAGATTCATTTTTTTTTTTTTTTTTTTTCCGAGATGGAGTCTTGCTCTGTCGCCCAGGCTGGAGTGCAGTTTCACGATCTCAGCTCACCATGCCTGACCCCAATATTTATGTTTAATGCATATTTCTCAACTTTTGCTAGGATTCTTTCATGTGACTTAGTTGTTGCTAGAGCTGAATTGTGATGCGGTCCTAGGATGCAGAGGTGTCCAATCCCAGAATCACAGACAATGATGGCAGTGCTAATCGAAGTGTGGTCAGTGCACGGACCAAAGCTATTAACATGACCTTGAAGCTGGTTAGCAAAGCGGAATGGTGGGATTTGCCTCAGACCTACTGACACAGAATCTCTGTGTGTGGATCCTGGGATGCTGTGGAGTAACAGGCTCTCCAGGTGAGGCATATATATGCTGAAGATTAAGAGCTACTTGTCGGCCAGGCAGTGGCTCACTCCTGTAATCCCAGCAGTTTGGGAGACCGAGGCAGGTGGATCATGAGGTCAAGAGATCGAGACCATCCTGGCCAACATGATGAAACCCCATTTCTACTAAAAATAAAAAAAATTATCTGGGCGTGTTGGTGCGTGCCTGTAGTCCCAGCTACTTGGGAGGCTGAGGCAGGAAAATCACTTGAACCTAGGAGGCAGAGATTACAGTGAACTGAGATCATACCACTGCACTCTAGTCTGGTGAAAGAGTGGGACTCCATCTCAAAACAACAACAACAACAAAAGAGTTTGTCTGTGGAACCCCAGAGGTAAGTATCAGACAAACTCACTGATATGGTTAGGTTTTGTGTCTCCACCTAAATCCCATTTTGAATTGTAATCCCCAAGTGTTGAGGGAGAGACTTGGTGGGAGATAATTGGATCATGGGGGTGATTTCCCCCATGCTGTTCTTGTGACAGTGAGTGAACCTGATGGTTTTATAAATGGTAGCTTTTCCCATGCTCAACTTCTGTCTCTCTCTTGCCTGCCACCATGTAAGACATGCCTGCTTCCCCTTCTGCCATGATTGTAAGTTTCCTGAGGCCTCCCCGAGCCATGCAGAACTGTGAATCAATTAAACCTCCTTTATTTGTCAATTACCCACTCTTGGATATTTCTTTCTCTTTTCCTTTCTTTTCCTTTCTTTTTTTTTCTTTTCTTTTCTTTTGTGGTTGTTTTGAGACAGAGTCTCGCTCTGTCACCCAGGCTGGAGTGCATTGATGTGATCTTGGCTCATTGCAACCTCCGCCTCCCAGGTTCAAGTGATTCTCCTGCTTCAGCCTCCCGAGTAGGTGGGACTACAGGCACGTGCCACCACGCCTGGCTACTTTTTTGTATTTTTTGTAGAGATGGGGTTTCACTGTGTTAGCCAGGATGGTCTTGATCTCCTGACCTCATGATCCACCTGCCTCGGCCTCCCAAAGTGCTTACAGGCATGAGCCACCATGCCCAGCCCTACTCTCGGGTATTCTGTATAGCAGTGTGAGAATGGACTAAGGGACCCACTCTCAATATTTCAATTGAAAAAAACTATATCCAAAGGTTTCTGATCTCTCATCCATCATCATAAAATGCAGACTGACATTTTGAATCAAAATTTTTGTTTCTGATATTGGTTATTTTATAAGTTTCATCTGTTTTTCTGAATTAACTGATTCAGCTGAACTGATTAAAATATAAATCTAAAGAGCTAAATCACTATGGTGAGCAATGGAAAGCCCACAGTCTTCTCTAAGAGCAAACGTATGCTATATTCAGTTTTACGTGGCTTTGACCTAGGCGAGAAGGAAAGCAACTGAAGAGCAACCTTATTCTGGCCCTATTTTGTCACTTAGGTTGGTTTCATTTTGGTACATGGCTCTGTTCTTTCATCATACAGGAAAGTATTTGCAAAATGAGTGATATTTCAGATTCTTTGAACAATTTCATCAAGCTGTTTTCCTGAAGGACAGAAGTTGTTTCTCTGTACCAAATTATTATCATTTTCATATATTTAGATAGATGCTAAAAAATAAGGAATATGGAGTTCGTTATTCGTTATAATCCTGGACTTTAAAAAATACTCGAACATTTCTTGAGATCTTTAACTTTTCACCATTTGTTACATATATGTGCTAGTTATTTATTGTTCTCTCTAGTAACATCACCTAAATAATACTATCCAGTGTTATTTTAAAATGTAGATTACATCATCTGTATATATATATAGATTCTTTTTAAAAAATAAATTTTCAGAATAATGCTTTATGGAAATTGAAGCTTACATATAATAGATTTTACATTCAGTCATGTACTAAATCATGACATTTCAGTCAACAGTGGGCCACATTTATGATGGTGGTCCTGTAAGATTATATTACCATATTTTTACTGTACCTTTTTTTATGTTTGGGTATGTTTAGATATGCAAATACCATTGTGCTATACTTACCTACACTATTTATGTAATAACATGCTGTACAGGTTTTTAGCCTAAGAACAACAGGCTGTAACATGCAGCCTAGGCAGGTTTACCCTATGATGTTACGTAGCAATGAAATCGCCTAACAGTGTATTTCTTAGAACGCATCTGTATGTGTGTATACTATTTTTTTAAAAATCCTACGGTATATTATTGAATGTATAAGGATAATATTTGTTTCTATCAATTTAGTGTAGCTTAGATCTGAGACTCAATTATAACTTTCAAGTCATCTAGAAGTAAAATCATGCTGCATAGGAGATTCTGAAGCACTTTATTTAGGTAGAGGCAGAATTTGCCCTGCCAAATTTTTTTTCATTATCCTCTTAAATTTTGTAATATTGTGAGGTGACAATAACTATACTAGATCAGGGCAACTGATCTTTATATTGGTGCTACTAAGTTCGTATTTTACAGCTAATACTGATTGTATTGGATTTGTGTTATGTCTGATGCCTACTGAAAAGTTATAATGCCCTAGAGGGTTATTACTATTAGTGACACTGAGATGCTATGATGATAGCAGGCTCTTCATTTAGAAGACTCAGATTTTAGATTGCTTTGTTTATTGCTGCGTTCTGTTGGTTATATTTATTTATTTTTAATTGTATTGACATTACTCAACTGCCGATTTTTGTCATAATGCTAGAGTCTTGGAAGATGAAGAAGTCATACTTATGTTAATAAAACACAGTTCCTTTTCTCAAAATGGTCTTCCCCTGAGTGAATAAATGTGCGGAAAATCTTGAGTGTACACAGTATTGGAAGTAGCAGCTTTGTGAACCTGTTTGTAATATTGGCATTGTTGTGTCATTCATTTTAAATTTGTTGCATGTTACTGATTGATTGCTAGAATTTTGGTACAGAATTCCCTTGGTTGGAAATCAGAAGAGTCACACCTAGATCAGAGGTCAAAAGTAAAAGTATTGTTTTCTTCTAGCATAGCTGTTGATTTTATTATTTAACAATATTTCCTAAGGTAGCCAGCTGTGTTTAGAGGGTGCTAAGACAGCTGGAGTTGGAGAAAGAACCTTTGGCCGATAATTACCTTTTCACTTGGTTAACTTGGTTGCTTTTTAAAGGGATTCATGAAAGTGATCAAGAATGAACGTGTATCTCCACTTACCTTTACATGGGTCAAGGACTTTGAAAAAATCAGACTACATGAATATTACATGTTTCATAAGATAATTCTTAGTACCTCTTTCAAAGTTTTAGGATCTTGGTAAAATTTTAAATGATCATTGTCTCCATTTCATCTATAATAGTGGTGTTACATATTTTTTCTTTTCTCTGTGGCTTGCTAAATATATAATAGAAAACATTTTATCTTCCCACTGTGGGTAGCCACACCATGAAATGTACATTTTACAAGATCTTTTGCTATATGAGTCTGAGGTGAAAGCATTGCCAAATTATTTTGTTTTGAAATATTTGTGTAACATGTCCTTTGTAAGTTTTAGTCTTTTAATTTTAATAAGGGAAGGAATGAAGAAAAGTAACACATATTATGTACCCACCACGTACCAGATATTCTACTACATGCTTTAATTCAGATTATATCATATTGTCCTCACACTGACACTTCAAATTAGACTCAGAGGAATAAAGAATGCATCTTAGATTCAAACTGAGCTTTGTCCAACTCCCACAGCCATTATATTGCTATTATGGCATGCCGTCTCTTACCATGAGGCTATGTGCTAACACACTGTGGAAGGTGCAATAATAAATGATATGTATTCCTAAGTTTGGGGAAACTTAGGAATGGAGCAGGCAGATAGCTTTAGTGAAAACAGGACATAGAGGATACTAAGGAGCCGTGTAAGCCATGAGATCTGAGCATATAGGAAGAAAGATCTATTGTTTAAAATGAATTTTTCCCTCCTTCAATTTTCTAAAATTAACTTAAATAATTTATAAATAGATATTTCTCAGTATGTGGTTTATAGTCTGTCTTATCTACTTCCATATTCTTGAAAACTGAGATACAGGGTTTTTTTCTAGCAAAGAAAATTTGTAGAGAAAGAAGAGGAAGATGTGTTGTGGACTACAGCCAGGCATAATCAGCCTCAATTCCTATATAGTGGTCTTAGCTTCAATACAGAATTCTGACACTAAGTGGAGATTTGTGTAGGCATATTGTTTATTCAGAAGTTGGGGAGACTTAAAATGCATGTCTTTCCTGATATATATGAGCTGCATTTTACTAAGACAACCTTAATTTTTATAATGTAAATTTTTATAATGCTATAACATATTGTCTGGAAGTAGGAATTGGTTGATTGGGGGAGGGGAGAGCTAATGTAATTCAGACAAGCAATAATTACTAGGTCAAGAAATAGGGCAATTAAAAACATGATTCATGGCAAGTAGGAGTGAGACATTTACATTCTGAAATTAATTATGGTACTTTTATTTAAATTAAAATCAGGAAGAAAAGTTCAGGAAAAGAGGTTCAGGGAAATTTTATATATATTCATCTCAACTACAAATTAGTAAAGATCTTATATTCAACAAATGTGTCAGAGTCCATTAAAGAGATTAGAAAACCCTATTTCATTGTAACTAAACTGCTTGACGTTTTAACCTCCAAACTTTTTTATAATCAAATGTAGAGATTGTGTCTGTCTTGATAAATCTACATATAGTATCCATGCTGCAAGAATAAAAAAAAAAAAAACAAAAAAAATGGATCCTTAGTTTTACAGGATTGACAAAGATGTCTGTTGGCCGAATCAAGTGTGAGGGCTCCTATAAAGTCCTCAGATCAACAAACTTTAAAAAGAAATGCTTTTATGTTCACTTAGACAGCAGCCAGCTCTAACAGACAATCCATTTCTTGTATAGTGCATCCTTAGAAGCGGGCTTTTGACTCTGAACGTCTGTGGTCTTGATCTTTGGCCTTCTCAGGCACTGATAATTACTGTTCCTACTGCACCTCCCATTTAGTCCTTGCCTTTGTATTCTTTGGTTCACTCTTCCTTCCTTGTCACTTCCCCATTAAACTTTTCTGTCCTGGGCTCTATTATCTCAACTTGCTCTCAGCCCCAAACTTCCTTATTACTCACTCTGATAAGACCAGCTTGGTTCGTAAGTGCTGGTGTAAAGAGGGCCCTTGCCTGCCCTGTCTCATTAGCAACTAGGGCATTTAGCATGCTTTCAATGTGTTTTTGGTGATCACATAACTCACAGGAAGAAGCTAATATATGGTAATTTTAGATCCAGTGATAGGTGAGTGAAAGAGATCATTGGCCTTTCAATTTGCAAGTCTGCTCTTCCCCAAGCTTGTGTTAGAAATCTCATTTGAATTTTGGAATGGTGATATAAAAGGCGAGGTTTTAGATTTGAGGACTTAATTGCTGAGAACATGTTTCCTGGAACCAGATAAAACTTCTTCCAGTGGATGGTAAGCCTGTCTTGGGGTAGCAAATTTAAGGAATAAAGTAAATTCCATTATCAGATATTCAATTTCAATATTTTAAATAGGTGATTAAATATGATGCCTAATCTCTGGAGTAGTTTGTAAAAGTGACCAATGTAAGTAATGAAATTTGGGATTATAAAGAATTTTCTGATCCATTTTTAGATATTCATCCAGTAAAATCAACAAGCAGCAGTTAGTTAGCATCAATGGTTTTTGTTTGCTTGTTCATTTAGCAAAATATAATGTGGAAAGTCCCCAAAGGAAACCATATTGCTTAGTGGAGGAGAAAAATGATTTCCCTTTTAGTCCAGTCAGAATGGCCTCCCGTCGAGACAGACCAACGTGCTCAGCCAAGACCACCTTACTTAGTGGCATGGACTTGGGCTTCGATATGCAAAACAAGACAGAGATTCCTCAGTTTGTTTGGAAATTTGCAAATGTAGGCACTTTTCTAGGGAACAACTTAATTTAATTCCTCCATTCATTTAGTTTTTCATGCAATTCAGAATCCTCAGAGTTTTCCAGCGTGATTGATGGTTTCCAATGCCCCAGAGATAATTTCAGCCTCTGTTAAAACTTATAGTTTAAAAGTATAAAACTTGGCACATCTTTATAAATGTGTTGTTTAAATAATTCACTGCTGATGGATTAAGGGTTAAAATCCAAGCACTATTTTTGATATCAAAATGATACTATCATATCTCAAAATGAGTGTTCATGCTAATTCTGAGTGCAGAATGACATATTGACTTGTCGTTGAATTGAGGTCAGTTGCTTCTTAATTGTGTGTGGAAGTTACGGTATTTTACCTAATTCAATCAATAGGCATTGTCTATGATAGTGAATTACCTCTCTTGGACTTTTCATCTGTAGTAGAGTGGTTTTCTTGCTAGGTAGGGAGACATCCAAGAGTACAGAGTGCTTGATACAAAGCAGAAATCACTGAGGAGGCATCTTTTAACATCTTTTTACATTTTTTTTAACAAATGAAGTTAATTCTTTATTAAAGACATACTGCAAAGAGATATTGAATCTTTACATGGACGATAAGTTGGACAGATGTATCACAAGGAGAATTCTTTTAAGGAGATAAGTAATAACTGGTTACTAGTACTTACTATCAATCCTGTCTAAGACAATCTCAGGCCCTACGTGTCTTCCTTGCTGGTTTATGTGCTCTTTGTACTCTTTCCACTTTGAGCCCAATCAGACTGAATTAGCTGTCATAGGCATTCAAAATTAAAGTAAAACATTGATGCTTATTTATACCAAGCAAATGGGAGAAACAAAGGTTTTTAAATTTTTTTTTCCTTAATTTTATTCCTGATTTATTTCATTAGGAAACTGATTACTCAAGAATATGGCAAGTTTCTTCCTCCCCAAATCCTTTCCTCTTGACTTCCATTATGAAAATGACTGTCTTTTGCCCTGTTTAGATTATGGAATATACTGTTTCCCTTTTCCTGGTTTTTGCTCCCAGTATCCATAAATTTCAAGATAGGAGAAAGAGGAGTAGGGGTTGTTGTGTTGGCACAACCCATCACAGTGCCTGGTGCATAATAGCTGCTCCAGAAAAATATGTCTCGGCATTATCTAGGGCTTGCCATTTCTATCATCTTTACTTAGCTTGAGGTGATGTGCAACTTTGACCTAGGACCTTTTTGAAGTGCATGGCTATGAGTCCCAGTGGTTCTCTTTCATTTGATTTACAAAGTACTTCTCAACATTAACTTTGTAATGAAGGAGCTTTATTCCCAGAAGATATTTTAGCCAAGGGTGTACATGTCATGATTTATGACTAGAGCAAATAATAAAATATATAAAACCACACATGAAGGAGCCCATTAGGTTATTTCTAGATAACTTTGCTCCTACGTTTAACTGGCTATGTTTTTCCATGTCTATGTCTGATAAATGGATTCATCTCAATATCAGGTTTTCACAAGATTAATAATCCCTCTTTGTTAAGAGGGTCTGTTTAAAATTGAAGACAATTATCCTGACGTGAATTATATAAATATGTGCTAAATATTATTATGCTTTTATATTTTTAAACATATCTTATATTGTAAGTCTATTTTTGATGGGGCATCATGAAGAAATAGGAGGTGTACTCAGTAGGAAAAAATGGTGAGGTTAAAAATTTTTTTTAACTTGGGTAATGCTATGGTCCCAAAGCTTTAACTTGAATTATTAGTGCATATAAATCCATCTTCTTAATTAAATGGGGCTTTTGGCCATTGAACGCCAGCATATGGACAGAGTTAGTTACTAGATGATATTATGAGGCTGGCCTGGCCACATAATCCATTAGACGTAGGATTCAGTTATATTAGTAGCAGCAAAATGATTTTTATGGTTGTAAGAATCTTCTCTTTGTTCTGTCAGTATCAATTATTTCAGTCCTAATAAAAATCTAAAAAGGGGGTCAGGTTTATGATCTGTGCTTTGGGTGGATAATTTGTAACTTTTCTATCCAGTAAGCCAAGAGTTTTTTTTTCTTTCTGGAAAGGACCTATACTACATAGTTTGTGTAAACTACTTCCTTGTGTGCTTATGGGGACAGTGAGAGTAATATCAAGAGCTTATAACGTTATAAAATTTCACTGAAGAGCATGAATACGCATTAAAATGATAAATATAAATGTAATAGTATGCATATATCTGTTTGTGATTATAACAGTGAATATTATGTATTTCTTTTGGGAATTTTATCAGTGTTTGTCAATTATGTTTAAGACTTTGGAGGAATAATTTATAGTAATACGTTAAAATGTATGGTAATAAATGAGAGGAAATCTAGTTACTGGTCCAGGGTCTCAGTCCATCTTTCATATGAAGCACTAGTAAACCACTGAGAAACAACTCATTGAAATGACAGTGCAAAGTAAATCAAGTGCAAAACTGGCATAGCATCATTGGGGGAGGGGGTAAGAAATAGAACCTGTTTCATATGGTTATGGAGAAGACAACAAAAGCTAGCATATGTAAATTGCATGATAGCTAAGTACTCAATAAATGTTAGCTCTTTCTAATGGATAGATGTTTTTTAAGGGAGGTAACTACCAGTTCAGAATAAGAACTAATTTTCTAATAGTTCTTACCTTTCCAAAATTGTGGCGTAATGAAATTTCTGTTTAGAAGTGTTTAGTTAATCATCCTTTAGAGATGTTGTAAAGGGAAAAACATTGAATGGGAGGTTGGGCTAACCTTTATAAATGACTTTTTATATATTTTGTCCTGTGGGGCAGATGCACCATCTTAGTGATACGCATTATAGTGTGTGCAACATGACTCTATGGAAACCTGAGAATAAAAGGGGCTATTACAGCAGGAAGGACTTCAGCAGCCACAGGTTGGTGAAATTAATGTGATTAAGTCAAGAGCAAGTGTAGCACAGCTCTTCTTTTGATAGAGACACTTATTGAAGACTTTCTTTGTGTTAAGGCGTGTTGCAAAGTTTTATATGAATTGTTTTAACTTATAGCATATGTGCTCTATTTTATGCCTGAGGAAAACAAGGCAGAGAAGGTGAAGTAATTTGCTCAAAGTAATCTAGCTGGTAATGTACGGATCTGGGATTGGAACACAACTTATCTAACTCCAAAGCCAGAGGTCTTCATTCCGTGTGTTGTGCTGTGTGTACACACAGCAGCAGTTGTCCTCATGAACCTCTGTGATGGATTTTGAAGATGCTATAATTCATTACTAGACGGATCTTTAAAATATTGGGTGCTACTCACTCTGTGATGCTAATTAGGCCTGGCTCCTCTGTATGAGTATGTATTTTGCAGGACATGAAGCCTGAATTCAAGAAGTTAGGTAGAACTTCATTAAATCCTAGAAATGTTAAGCCTCTATTTAATACTTTTGTTTTAATACTCTTGTTTCTCTCTGTGTGTGTGAACCCATATCCACACACAGATTTTGCTAGAACATATACTGAGCTGGTCAAACAAAATTATATAACAAGGAGAAAAAGATAGGAAATTGAGTAATATTTTCTCTTGTCATGTTGGTCCAAAAGCTGAATATTTAAAGAATTTATACTTGCTGATGATGGGCTTCTAGAAGGTTAAATGAGGTAGATCTGTACACTTGGCTTTCATGAGTTGTAATGTGGTCTGGAAATAATGGAGGATGGAGATAATTACAATGTCAGCATCCGAGAACAGAAGGATTTTAGGAAGAGTTTGTAAACTTAGTGGAAGGAAACCAGATCAAAAGTTATGTAAGAACTGGTTACAGATGTTATCTAAGGGCATAGATTCTTTAGAGCAATCAGAAGGTCATGGAAGCAAACAGATCAAGATATACACTCTTAAGTGGTTATACAAACTCAAATTCAGGAAATTTGTAAATGAACAGGAACTATTACATTTTTAGGTCATGACTGGAGGTATGAAATTAAAATATAAATTATTTGCATATTCTATCAGAGAAATGTGATCGCCTTATATAAGACTAAAATATGAGACTGGATTAGATTGTTAATTGGAGAAAAAATGCTATAAAGTACTTATTAGGATGATTGGCAAAATTTAATCTAACTGTGTATTACATAATTGTGTCCATCAAAATTAATTGTTCTGAATTAGTGAAATATACTCTGGCTATATAATAGAATGTCATTTTTCTCAGATCATATATACTGGACTACTTAGGATAAAAGGTCATAGTGCATGCAACTTACATTTCAAACGGTTTGCAAAATGATAACAATAGTGAAATTATTTTTATTATTGAGAAAGAAGCATACAGAAAATGTGGCAAAATGCTAGCAATTTGTAATTCTAAACAAAGGGTATGTGCATGTTTATTATTTAGTATTGTAACTTTTGAAGGTTTGAAATATACAAAATAAATTGTAGAAAATAAAAATATTTCTAACAAGTAATAATAATAGTATCAATAATAAAAATAATGTTTACTGAGCTTTCTAGGTAAATAAAAGTCTGGTAGATGCAAAAGTATTCAGAGATTGGAGTAACTGTTATGAGGACACTAAAATATCATAGTGTCCTAGGGTTGATTTAAACATGTCTATATTAGTGTATACCTAAAAATAACAGAAAACTCTTCAAACAGTTTCTTGAAGGGCAGTTAATTTTTCAAATTACCAAAATATTTTGAGTTATTTAGTATTTAGTGTAGTCACATAGAAAGGAAAGAAAATAAGTAGGAAAGGAAAGCTCTTCTTCTAAGTTTTATCCATTAGGACTAAGTTTTATCCATCAGGACATGTACTGTATTAGGAATTTTAACAGGAACCAAGAAAAGTTTTATGATAATGATCAGAATAAAGTGGAATTTAATAAATGAAAAAAGGACTTCAGAAAATATAAAGGGAAGTAGGAGAAAAATGTTTTAGGTAGGAATAATATTCAAAATCCATAGATTATCTCCCAGTTCGTATACATAAGGGCACCAAGAGCTCTGACCAGCATGGTTTTAGATATAAGATTTCTTATCTTTAAGGATTTATAAAACAAGAAGTCCATTACTATTCTTGTTGGCCAGAAGACCTCTTGTTGGCAAATTGCCTTGGTCTTCTAGCCTCACTATTCCATTGTGATTGGCCTTTTTCTTACCAGCATTAGATGAAAGCAGAGGATCTAGAAAGAGTCAAAACAACCCATATTTTAATTTTTACTTCCTCAGTTAAGCCAACCATTCATTGAACCTTCATTCACATTTTCACAAGATTCTTCTTTCTCAGCAGGTATGTCTAGAAATCATTTTGAGCTCTTAAAACTTGGCATTCCAAATTCATTTATTATTTCCTTTCTTCAATTTTATTTTTCTTTCTCTCTATTAAACTTCCATTTAAGGAGTAAGATAGTTTTTTGCTCCTGAAATCTCAAGCCATTTCTTAAAGGAATCTGATAAAGAGTAGTCTTAATTTCATAAGGGAGAGCTTCTCTGGGCCTTACAATCATCACAGATTATATAGGCAGAGTAAAAGAAATCTCACATGAAAAAACACGTGCCTTCAAAATATAAATAAAGAGTGCTAACAAAATGGAATATAGATTATTCGATTAAATAAATTGCAGAGAAGTTAATGCCTAACTGCCTATTCAAGCCAGAGAAAAACTATAGCAACAACAACTACAACAAAACTAAATAAATGAGATAAAGAAACAATAAAGAAAAATGAAAACTATGTTTTTTAAATACATTAAACCCAAGGAAATGATAAAGGAAGACATTGTCCCTCTATCAGATAGGAAAGGAATGTTCTTAACTGATGACATACAATAGGCAGAGACTTTGAATAAGCATTTTCTTTACCTCTGTCTTCACACATAAGAGGTCATCTTTGATCTAATCACTGGAATAGCCAACACCTGGGCTGGGAGGGCAGCAAGTCATGATAAAAGAAGGAATGAACTAGAGATTGTGTACAAAAAATAAAATAAAAGGTTGTTCAAGTGCTGGGGCTGGCAAACTTTAATATACAAATGGAACTCTTTTAAGAATAGGATGTCAATTCTCTTCCCCTTTTTGGTCTTTCTGTTTACTTATTACGTATATTTTTTCTTTTTTTTTTTTTTTTTTTTTTTTTTTTGAGACGGAGTCTCGCTCTGTCGCCCCGGCTGGAGTGCAGTGGCCGGATCTCAGCTCACTGCAAGCTCCGCCTCCCGGGTTCACGCCATTCTCCTGCCTCAGCCTCCCGAGTAGCTGGGACTACAGGCGCCCGCCACCTCGCCCGGCTAGTTTTTTGTATTTTTTAGTAGAGACGGGGTTTCACCATGTTAGCCAGGATAGTCTCGATCTCCTGACCTCGTGATCCGCCCGTCTCGGCCTCCCAAAGTGCTGGGATTACAGGCTTGAGCCACCGCGCCCGGCCTACGTATATTATTTCTCAATTCGGTAATACGTAAGTTCTGTATAGGCAGAGCCTAGAAGAAATTAAACATGAGCATGACATGGCCCCAACTCTCAAGAAATCCCACATAGTAAACTATTCTCGGGTGAAACTTTTTAATAAATAAAATGGTATGATGTGATCTAGATATGTAATTATTTATGAAAGATGCACAACTTGCTAGATAAAGTGCTCATAGGTCCAGAGATACTTACCAATAGTTTTAAGCAACTGCAAGGAAACTATCATGTTACTTAAGTATGAGTTTTAAACTTTTTTTTTTTTTTTTTTTTGAGACAAGGTCTCGCTCTTTCTCCCAGGCTGGAGTGCAGTGGCACATTCACAGCTCACTGCAGCCTCAACTTCCTCCCACTTCAGCCTCCTAAGTAGCTGGGACTACAGGTACACATCGCCAAACCTGGTGCAATTTAAAATTTTTTGTTGAGACGGGATCTCCCTATGTTGCCCAGGCTGTTCTTGAACTCCTGAACTCAAGCAATCCTCTTGCCGTGGCCTCCCAAATTTTTATTAAATAAAATAATAAAATGGTAGTGTCACAGGTAAGAAGGGGGTGAAGAGACTATAACAAAAGTTTGGTTAAGTGCACAAGCATAGGAAAGTAGTAGCTTAACAGGGCGGGTAGCAGGGGCATGATGTGGGAAACCACTCAGAGTGGTAACAAGTTAACATCTGAATCAGAGTCCAAGATAACTCCTGGATTTGTCAATATTCTTTGTAGGGTAGCTCAAGTTTATGAGAGTAAAGACAACATCTTTTTTGGTTCAGAACCTCTAACTTCCATAGGTAAAATGAGGGCTCTGTCCAAGACTACTCTGCAGGGACTGTCTGCCCAAACCAAAGCTGTCAAATCCTAACTTACTTTTGATTAAGTACTCTGATAATTAAGTCTTAATGCATCTTTGTTTGTATTTGGGGACAAGGATTTTGGAGATAATAATTTGTGACTATTATTTGATATCTGTCCAATGGACCTACATTTTTAATTTTTTTTTTCCCAATCCATGGCAGCCTGGATAGGAAAAAAACAAACAAACAAACAAAACAAAAACAAAACACTTTTTTAGCTCTGAAGCCCAAATCTGAATTTTAGGATGTATCACACTTGAGAAAGGAGAATGATTTTCTAGAAAGGAATCTAACAGGGTCCTCCACTGATGGAAAAAGCTCTAAGAGTACCAACTACTTCTATAAGGTAGGAGAGAAAAGGGAAGAGAATCAGGGACAGAAAAGAGTTGCCTGGAGCCTCTACCTGCAGGAAAGCTGTTCCTTAGGAAGGGAAAAGATAGGCAAAGGGAGCAAAGGAGAGGGAGGTGGGACCACAGCAGCTGGAGACTCTGGTCTCTTACTAGTGCAGTAGCAAACAAGGAAGAGAGAATCACACCTTTCTGTATGACCTTTGAATGCTTGTTGTTCCAACTGCTGGTAACTCTGGCAGAATTGGTGTCCTGGAATATAACCAAGCAGATTAGAACTCCCTTCACCAGTTGAGTAGTGAAGATAGGAGTCTGTAAAGAGGCAGATGAGGCCTTGGTATACAGATTAGATGTTGTGGGCTTAACTATTTTCTTATATCATTTATCAGTCTCTTTAATGTAGACAAAAGTACAAACTGAAAGAAAATTGGCTTCTAATCATAGCCGAAATAACTTTTTGAGGTCAATGATCATGCTCCTCTGTGGAGTCTACTTCTTGTACAAGGCTTTGCTGTAGTTTATCTGTTCTTTCTTCTGCAACATTTCCCTGTAAATACAAGATCATTCCAACGTGAATAATAATAACAAAAACTTTATCATCATCCATCACAAAATCCTCTCTTAACCCCATATGCCACGCCACTTCTCTATGCCCTATTTAGAGCAAAATGTCTTGAAATTGTTGTCTCTAGTCTTGTTTCTATTCTTTAATTTCCTCTTCTCTCCTCAACTCTATCCCATTCAGGAAAAAGCCCCGAGATTCCTCAGCACTCCCCTAACAGAGCTGTTATGGTTACCAGTGGCCTCCATTTAGACAAATCCAATCTTCACCTTTCTTAACTCCTAGCATCATTCAACAAAGTTGACTACTCCCTCCTTCTTGAAGCACTTTCTTCTCTTGACTTTGATAACATCACATTCTCTTAGTTTTCTTCCCTTTTGAATGGCTACTTCTCAGTTTTCTGGATTAATTTCTCCTCTGCTCAATATCTAAACATTGAAGTTCTTCAAGACTCTCTCCTGGACCTTCCTCTCTTTTCAGGCTGTATTCTTTCTCCAAGTGATGAATTTTGATCCTATAACTTTTAATATCATCTGTCTCTGAAATGCTTTAAAAATCTTTATTTCCAGACTTGAATTTTCCCTGGACCTTCAGACTCATATTTCCAACTGCCTAAACTCTTCACATGGATCTCTAACAAGCATCTCAAATTTAATGTGTCCCAAGAACAACTCTTGGTCATGTGTCTTACAGATCTGTTCCTCTTCAATTGTTTCATCTCAGCCAATTTCATCTACATACATCCGGTGTGTCTACATTAAAAAGCTGGGAGTTAGCACTTATTCTGGTTTTTGCATTTTCTCATATCCAATCTATTATAAGTCCTATCTCTAAAAATATCTTCTGAATTCATCTATTTCTGTCCAGTTTTAGTTCAGATCATCATCTTCTCTTGCCCAGATTATTGCTGCCTAATGTGGTCTCTCTGAAATTCACTCTTACTCCTTAGAATCCATCCTGTGTATAGCAGATAATCTTTTAAAATAATGATACCATGCCACTCACTAGCTTAAAACTTGTCAATTGCTTCCCAATGCAATTAGAATATAATCTGTATTCCTTGTCCTGGCTTTGGAACCTCCTGCTCAGCTCTCTGTCCCCATCTTGTACCACGGTCCTCTCATCTCTGCGCTCCTCAGACATGCCATCGTCATTCCCACTGCTCTCACTGTAGGGCTGTTCACCCTGCCTTGAATGCTCTTCCCCTGGGATTCTTATAAAGTCATTCCTTCTTGTCATGTAAGTCCCATCTGACATGTCATCCCTTCAAGGAGGGCTTCCCTGACTTCCCAGATGAAGTAAACACCTCATCATAGTAGCCTGTCACCCGATATTGGTAATCTTCATAGTGCTGACAACATTATAGTTTATTTCGCTTAGTTTGTTTATGCAGTTTATTTATCTATGTATTCACTGGTTGTTTTGTTTTCTTTGCTTATTGTCACCTCCCACTAGAATGTAAACCCAAGGAAATCGAGAACTTAGCTCTAAGAGAGTCCTACGAGAGTAACTGGTATATAATAGTACTGTAGAGACATTTGTTGAATAGAACAATGAATGACTGGGCTGGATGTGGTGGCTCATGCCTATAATCCCAGCACTTTGGGAGGCCGAGGTGGAAGGATCACTTGAGGCCAGGAGTTTGAGACCAGTCTGGCCAACATAGCAAACTCTGTTTCTACTAAAAAGACAAAAAAAAAAAAAAAAAAAAAAAGCCAGATGTGGTGGTACACACCTGTATTCCCAGCTACTCGAGAGGCTGAGGCATGAGAATCGCTTGAACCCAGAAGGTGGAGGTTGCAGTGAGCCGAGATCGTGCCACTACACACCAGCCTGAGTCAAAAGAAAAATAAAGAAAAATGAATGACTGAATGAATAGATATTTGGATACCTTTTACAGAAATTTTTAGGTGCACTTCAGACTGTGTATACTTCCCTCTTAACAACAGTTTGATTTCTTTGAAGTTTGAATACCTTGAAGCATGTTATATTTCCCTTTCTTTGGAGGAGTGTATAAAAAGTGTGCTTCCCAGTTTCAGTTATGGAAAACTAGGGAAGGATAACTGCTGGGATGGATGTGAAAAGAAAAGGATTCAAATTATCGCCTCAATGCATATTATATGTCACTATCATTTTTAATTAAAAAATTATTGCTATAAACTGGGATATTGGATGAGATAGCCAGATGAAATTAAGAAAATTAAATGGAAAGAGCCCTGCCTTTAGATTGGAAGGTGAGCCGCAGAAGACTAAGTCAAACAAAAACTTTATAGTAATGAATATGAAGAAGAACTGGAGGTGAACTAAGAATTAGGGAGGCAGGGGTCCCCAAGGAACACAGTAGATGTCTCCCAGTTTCTATCTATAATCCTATATTTTAATCCATAGTTAAGATACATTTTTTCTTGTGAAAACTTATGATATTTCCAGCCTGGAGCCATCACTGCCTTGTCTGAACTCTCAGAAGATTTTGCCCCTATCTGTAATGATAACTGCTTTCTTTTAATATTTGTGTACATGCCTTAATCTCTCCTCCTAGGCTGCAAACTCCTTAAGATGAAGCACTGTGTTTTGTTTTATTTTAATTGCTCTATTCCACACAATTTCCTACAAATAGTTGGAGGACACTCATTAAATATTTATTTTGTGACTGAATGAATAAATAGCAGACAGGGCTAGATTATGTGAGTATATGTATATTTCTTTTAATAATGAAACTATAAGAGCATCCTCATTATAGAAACAAAAACTGTTGGGGAGGTTTTATTTGATATACTGTGTATGTTTTTAGGTTTAGAGAGGACGGTAGTCTCTCTAAATACTAACGCATGAGATAAAGAAGAAGAAAATAAGGTATTTCTGATATTTGCCAGTATTCTAGTTGGTTTAAAATTAAGACAATTTGAAGAAATTTAAGACATTTAATTTATTAAGGATAGGTAGGTATGTAGATAGATAGGTCAGTCAATCAACAGATAGATGATAGGCAGATGGAGTATATCTAGGACCTAAAATTGACATAGATGGTTAGATAGGTAGGTAAATAGGTAGATACATAGATAGATAGGTAGATAATTAACATCTAGGACCTATTTAGATAATTATACTGTTGCCCTGTGAAAATAACAATATGTACTACTTTTGTTTGTGGTTTTAAAATTGAATTTAAATAGTTAAAATTTTAAAAAAGTGTTCTTTTAAAATAACTTGTGAATTTCTACATTTGGCACAGTTTTATTTAGTGACCTAATTTAATTGCTGTGTATTATTACAGGGTGATTTACAGAACCTTATCTTATAACTTTATATCTGCATATGAACATCAAGTTTTAAAACAAATCAAATTCCCACTGATAGCATAAACAATTAAAAGAAAACTTCTTCCATAATGGGAATGCAATTAGAATTTTTATCCTCTTGAGTTTATGTGAGATGCTTATGGACTTGAGAGGAAATATCTACAAATCATCAGTGAACCAGCAAACCAGTGGCCAAAATCTAATTAAAAGTTTACATTGGTCTGGGTGCAGTGGCTCATGCCTGTAATCCCAGCACTTTGGGCGGCTGAGGCGGGCAGATCACCTGAGGTCTGGAGTTCAAGACTAGACTGACCAACATGGTGAAACCCCATGTCTACGAAAAATACAAAATTAAGCAGGTGTGGTGGCGCATACCTGTAATGCCAGCTATTTGGGAGGCTGAGGCAGGAGAATCGCTTGAACCCGGGAGTTGCAGGTTGTAGTGAGCTGAGATCGCACCTTTGTACTCCAGCCTGGGCAACAAGCACAAAACTCCGTCTCAAAAAAAAAAAAAAAAAAAAAAGGTTACATTGACTATAATAAGAACCAAAACCGGCCATGAACACATGGTGTAGACCAATATTAATTTTCTTTTTTGACTACCCAGTAGAGTGATGTAATTTTATTTCACAATGTAAGATGTGGAATGAGAAAACTATAATCCTATCATAAAGCAGAAAATACACAGGATGGGGTCTTGATCTTATTCATTATTGTAGTCCTAAGTCTTGGGACTGCCTGCGCATATAGAAAATACTCATGACAAAATGCTGTTATATAGAAATTTGGATATGATGTGAGTGTAGACTCTCATCTTTCACCTAGTTCTTATTTCGTTAGCTTTGTAACAGTGATATTGAATTTAGACACACCATTTACAGATTTTGACAAAGACTTTCTGTAGTTGAAAGTCAATAGTTATTTGTAGCAGGAAGAAGTGAGATAGTTGAAATACTTATAGAAATATTTGCTATATTTCTAACACAGAGTAATGCCAAAAATATGTAAGATGCTGATTATAGCCTACAATATAAGTAAAGTGGAGTTGAGTTCCTGTTTGTGACTCTATTTTACTCTGTAGGAATGATGACCCTACCCACTTTATGCTCAGTTTCTATATATTTAGAAAGAAAGAGAAAGGCAGGTGCTGATATCTGGGCCTGGTGGGCTGTGGTGTTCTTCTCTTGAACACTGAATTTAACCCACAATCAACATTACACAAGGACCCTATGTGATGACCATAATGGGCTAGACAAATAGGAGACTACTACATATGCACACCTGAACTCAGCCAAAGACATAAACATTTTGCAGACCAGAAAATTAACAGATATTTTCTACTGCATATATTATACTTTAAGTTCTGGGATACATGTGGAGAACGTGCAGGTTTGTTACATAGGTATACACGTGCCATGGTGGTTTGCTGCACCTATCAACCCATCATCTACATTAGGTAATTCTCTTAATGCTATCCCTCTCCTAGCCCCCCACCCACTGGCAGGCCCTGGTGTGTGATGTTCCCCTCCCTAAGTCCATGTGTTTTCATTGTTCAACTCCCACTTATGAGTGAGAACATGCAGTGTTTGGTTTTCTGTTCCTGTGTTAGTTTGCTGAGAATGATAGTTTCTAGCTTCACCCTTGTCCCTGGATGAAAGTTCACGTCCTTCATGAAAGGACATGATGAACTCATCCTTTTTTTATGGCTGCATAGTATTCCATGGTATATATGTACCACATTTTCTTTATCCGGTTTTTTTGATCACCAATCACAGCTGTAACGTTACTTCATTCTTCTTGATTGATGGTTAAGAATTTCTAAGATACCCAATCAGAGAATTTGAGTAAGATATCCAAACCAGAGAACTCTTGGTTTCTGACAACATCCAATCCAGAGCAAAGTCCTGCTTTTATGAACTGTCCCCCAAAACACCTACCACAAGTTCAAATCATATAAGTTATGGCAGACGCATTCTTACTGAGATTCCCCACACTTCCCTGATTGCGGTGGGTCAGGAAACAGACATTTGTTCAATGACAGATCTGATCCAGGTGGTTTTTGACTGAAGGTCTTTAATAATATTTCCATAGACTACTTTTGAAAGACTACACTGTCAACATGATACAGCCTATAAGTTGAAGTTCTAAGCAGTCTTTCTGTGGATTGGCAGACTTTCTGTTAAGTGGTTTGCCATAAATTCAAACATATCAATCTGAAAGACTAATAAACCACCACTGAAAGACTTGCTGAAAACAGTATATTCAAGATTCAAAATTTATTTTTCCAAAACACCTGCTCCTGACCTCCCACAAGATAAGCTATTTAGACACTGTTGAAATTTTTATAATATTATACTTTGGATGAATACAGGCTTAATGATTCATCTGTTATTCTTCCAATTTGAATAGCTGACAAATTATACTTTTATTATTTCTATCTGGTCAATAGTATGATTTCCTGACATAATCTTTCTATGTATGCAATGCACTCTTGAGGGTACTTAAGCTTTTTTTTGTTAATCGTAAGTTATTCATTAGATAACCTTACAGGGAATAAAATAATGTTTGGGTTAAAATTGCAAAACACAGTTAATCCTTTATGTCTAATATGATGTTTTATTGTATTTTCAATATAGATTATTAGGAAATATTAAACTATAGAACAGTTTTTTAATTAAACACTTTTGTCAATATTATTTTCTTATTCCATGTTAAAAGTTTACCTTTATTGGGAAGAATGTTAAAATAAAATAGAAAATGTTATTTTACCCTTTACAACACAGTGGTATATAGCGTTTGCATATATGCCTACCAGACTTCAAAATGTGAAATAGAAATGAAAACATTCTAGAGAAGTTTTCTAGAATGGGGGAAGAAAGTCTAGCTTCCACATTTGTGGAATGGCTTAAAATATTTGCGATTTTACGATGGAAAGATTGAGTATAGAGGAAGGTTAGACATAATTTACTTGGCAAAACTTAGGGCTTTGGAAATGGGTAGTTCCCCTAAAACCTGACAAAAGAATATTGGAATTTAGAAATAATTATGGTACTTCAAAGAGTATAAAGGAAGTATTGATGCATAATATTTGTGCCTCATCTTTGAAGCTTTGGTGACGATGATGATGAGTGAAACATTAAAGGTATAGAATATAGTAAATGATCTTTGGAAATCTAATATCTAGTTATGGAGATTATGCTGAAACATAATCATCTAATTAGGTAGAGATATATATTTAAATGAATAGGTATTTGATGGAAAGGGAAATAGGTGGTTAGGAAGAGAGGAATAAGGGTAGGCTAGAATAGTCAGGAAAAATATCATGACTGGGGTTGGGCATTGCCTGAGCCTTAAAGAACAGACAGGATTGTAAGAGATGAAGAAAACGTGAAGGTCGTTTAGGCTGTATGGTCATCAATATATGCTGCTCCTCATCATCAAAGGTAATGAACATATTAGCATACATTTTCTCCAGGATATTTCACTAAGCACTGTTGGGATAAAGTAAGCACCTATCCATGAGGCATTTACAGATTCACTGGATGCTTGTTGAATTTACGTAACAGACCTTTCTAAAGGCCTTCTAGTCATAGAAAGCATGCAGAGTTACAGTCAAAAATTGGTCAGCATGACTATCCAGCAGCAGAATTCTCAGTCCAAAGACAAATAAATCTTATGTGGTGTATTCTTTTATTCTTAAATTTTAATATATTTATGTAAAAAAGAATGTAATTTCAAACAACCCTCTCAGTCCTACTTTTCTCATATATGAAATAAAGGTGTTAAAGAACTGGATCTTTGAAGGCCTATGTGGACTTGTAATTGCATAGTTCTTTGTCCTGAGTTTATCAGCATACGACATATAACTGAAAGATTTACCTAATATATCTTAGTCTTAGTGGGTGTAGAGTATATGAAAATAGAGTGTTGTTCATACAAATTGTTGCATGCTATTTTAGCCTTGTTTACAGCTTAAAAAATAGTTTGAATTGACCATTGGAATAGACCATTTGGAGCTCCTGCTGGATCAACCAGCACCAAGTTGTGCCCACTATTCAGAATGTTGAGAAAACAAAGTATCACTGTATTATCTCATTTTTAAAACTCTGCATAATTCTTATGTTGCTCTTTTCTTCAGTCTTTCCATTTTTCTGTCTTTTTTCAAATCTGCCTAGGTATTAATATAAAGAGAAGAAAGCTTCAAATATGGATCTCATCACACTAGACAACTATGGAATTGCATGAACTGAAGTATGCTTAGGAAAAATGCTATAATTAATTTTATGTGGTAGGATATGTTGGGGAATGTTAGACCAGTATTAGCTCACTCACTGTAGACACAATCCGGAGGACACCTTGACTCCTCCATCCCCCATTCTGCCAGCCTGCCACATTCATTGTGGTGGGGATGTAATCACACATCAGAAACACTGAGAGAGAAGATGCCAGTTCTTGTCTTTTGAGTTGCACAAGCCAAGACCGCAGCATAGATGAGTTTGTGAAGAAGATATGATGACCCACGCAAAGCTGCCCTCGACTTCGCCACTGAGATAAAAGTAAGAATTCTCCTGATGGAAGAGAAGTGATGAGTGCATAAATGATGATATCTAAAAAGAGTGTGAGCCACCCTTTCTTCCCCCCAGTTAATCCCAGGAGGTAGATTATCCACAGAGTTCCCCAGTAGGCTCATTCGTAGGATACCAAATGGGAGCTGTGTTTTTTCTCTGAGATGGGGCCAGGGAAGTCAGTAAGATGGCAGAGACAGATGGGCCTAAGGCAGACTCATTGCCTCCCCTGATCCCATCACCTTGTGAGATGAAGTAAACTGATCTTCATGTACCCAAGGGCATGCAATTTTTGGGAATAAACATTAACCCGTTTGGAGCAAGAGCTTTAACAAGAAGAAAGAGGAAATTCAAAGGAATGCTAAGGGGGACTGATGGCACTAAGGACCAGGTGAGGAATGCTAAGGGGGACTGATGGCACTAAGGACCAGGTGAGGAATGCTAAGGGGGACTGATGGCACTAAGGACCAGATGCCTTCTCACCGAGCTCCTCCAAGTCCTCCCCATTGTCAGGCTGGTAAATATGCTCTCTGGAACTTAGACAAAACTCTGAATTGATGAAGTTTCTGTCACCTGGGAAATAGTTTCTTGAAAAATAAATTTAGATATTCAGTAATCCATATAACAGCAAAAATGAAGACAGCCCTCACTGCGTCCCAAACACCACCCTAAGCACTTTATGTGTAGTGACTAATGAAAGTCTCACACAGCCATATGAAAGAGTTATTGTTATTATTATCTCTGTTTTATTGATGATTAAACTGAGGCCCAGAGAGGTCTTGCCCAATGTTTCACAGCTCAGAAGTTACAAAGCCAGGATTCAAATCTAGGTAGTCTGTAACAGACTATACAGGACTACTTCTCAAAGAGGTTTAAAATAATAAAACAACACTTCTGGCACAACTGAATCTGTGGCCCATGTTTTACATACCTCATGCATATTTTGAAGGAATTTTGTGCAAAGCCATCTTTGACATTCGTTTCTGTTTGGACTCTGGGCAGGTTGTGAGGATGCTGATTATTATGTAATACAGATTGCTTTCTGGAAGACCATGGAAATTATTTCTCTCTATTCTTGGTACTGGAAATATTTGGGCTTCTCTTGAGCAACTACTTTATTTGTGTTTTGTAGAAAAATCAACTATTTCATCTCATTTCTCTGTTTTCATTGGCTGGTGTGTAGCTTAGAGACAAACGTCAAGCTAGCTACTGCCAAGTCACTAGAAATTCATGGCCTGTGTTGTGTGTGTTCACCGTACTGCTCTATCCCAACTTTCCTTTTGCTTTGCTTCTTACCTATTTTAATTT
Source organism: Rhinopithecus bieti (assembly GCF_001698545.2). Lineage (NCBI taxonomy): Eukaryota > Metazoa > Chordata > Mammalia > Primates > Cercopithecidae > Rhinopithecus > Rhinopithecus bieti. The sequence continues at coordinate 2,138,546 of NW_016808026.1, forward strand.
ACTTTATCTGTCAGTAATGTACATATCTTAGTGAAACACCTTAAATCCTTTCTGAGAAAGGCAGGTTGTAAATACATGCAAATATTATTTTTCTTTGCTTCCAAACTACATCACTCTTAGATCTCTCTTGGTCAGCAGAAGGACCCCAGCGATTACTTTATAGCAGTAATGTCATTCCTTCATTGGCACATTTTATCCATAGAGGACAGAGAGGATAAGCTCTGAAGGGCACAGTGTGCTTCCTATTCCCTCCTCTCTATTCTTGAGCTGAAGGTGCTGTGGTGAAAAGAAATGTTGGCACATAGGGAAGAATGGCATAGTGGCTAAGTATATGGGTTCTGAGGTCAGAACTGGCTCATATCCCAGTTCTGCAGCCCGCCTCCATGTGACCTTGAGCAAGTTACTTATCTGTGCCTCAGTTCCCTCATCTATAACACAGAGCTGAAACAGTTACCCCCATTCATGTAGTTATTGTGAATATTAAATAAATTAATGTAAGTAAAACATCTATTGTTTTTCAATAGTTGCTCAGTAAAATGGCCCGTAAGTGGTGGCAGGAGGGCTAGAGAATTAGAAAGTCTTTTAAACTGTAGTAAAACAAGTAAAATATTCTTGATATAACTCATGAAGAGCCCAACCAAAAGTAGTGTATTTTTTAAAGGTAGAGATTGTTTTGCTATATTTAATATGTATCATATTGTTTTATTCTTCCCGAGGCTAAAGCATACATTTTAATTTTTTTTTTTACATATTTTTTTAAGCATTAGAATTATAAGGAAAGAAGGGATCTATGTTCATGAGCACTGGCCACACTAGTAATCCCACTCAAACTGTGTTGAAAGAGCATCAGAGAAAAAAAGACAACCTGTATTCACCCTGGAAAAACTAATGTAAGAGATATTTTCTCTTTCAAGAATTTTTCTCATGCAATAAGAAACTCTCATAAAATGTTTGTTAAGATTTTAATTCCAGTCTTAGAAATATGTGAATCTATAAATATATTTGAGAGCAGCAGATTAATTCAAGGCATCTTTCAATAAATTATTGAACTGATAAAAGATATGACATGTGATGAATACTCCTGCCCTAAAGGTGGCTAAAAGCTGGTAAGGATAGACATATAACTGAATATTGCATGCCAAAATATGCAAATACATGTGCATATGAATGTGTGCACACACACAGCTGCAGTAATGTGAAAACAGTGGCAAGAGAGATTTTCATGGACGAACAACTCATACCATTAGTGAGAATAAAAAAGGAAAAAGAAGAACAAATGGAGAGAAAACAGAAGAGGAGATGGGGGTGGAGGAAGGGAGAGAGAAAGAGGAGGGGAAAAGAGGGAGAACACACAACATGGGAATAAAAGAGGAGGAACACACAACATCATAATAAAAATGACTTTCAATATAGTTCATGAAAGATGAGAAGGCATTTGAAGTTGTTAGCATGTGGGGTGGGAGGATTCCGGGATAGAGAATGGAGTCTGTAAGAGAATAGAAGCCTTCTGGGGTGTGATGGGCATGGCACAGCATGGCAGTCAAAAATGCAGTGAGCTCTGACTACATGCGGGCAGTAGAAAACCACTGAGGAGTTCTCGGCATTGGGACAAACATAACGGGATATACCTTTTAGAAAGGCAGCATTGGAGAATATGCCTTGAAAGGGAGTGAGGATGGAGGAAGAACCGTTGCTGTGGTCCTGGCTTCTGCCAGATGATTCTCCTGCTTTATTTCTTTAGCTCAGGGAAGATAACAGCTTCCTGCTGTTGCTAATATCCGGGTTGCGTTGCTGTCCTCTTCCAAACTGTGTGCCCAGTTCCCTGAAATAAATTCCCTGTAGTTAAGAACTCAGAACTGTTTCTGTTTGGAGGCTAGACCTTCACTGATACACTGTAGCAACAGTCCAGAGAAGAGGTGTTGATGGCCCTATGAAAAGGAGAGAACCTGCACATACAGAGGAGAGAGCTAATTTAGAAAACAAAACCACAGAATTTGACGATGTGTGTGTTTGTGTGTGTGTGTGTGTGTGTGTGTGTGTGTGTGTGTGTGTGTAGGCATGAGGGAGAGACGAATAGATACTCTGACCCTTTTGGATGGCCCACTTAACAGAGTGATGTGGTTTAAAGAAACAAGCAATGAGGGAAGAGCGAAGGATTGTAGAAGACCTAAGGCGACCATAGGACACTCAGACATGTCTAGTAAACAGATGGATGTTGGAATCTATAGCGTCCATAATTGAAATCTATTCACATATAGTAGGAGTTTAACGGTATTTAAGATCTTGGAAGATCGCTAGAAAAAGGATATATAATGAAAAGGGACCAATGACACAACTTCATGGAAGCACTAATATAAAGGGTTAAATGGACAAAGAGGAAAATCAGAGGGAGAAATAGTGGCAGAAAACCCAAGACTTTTAATAAAGATGAATAGTCAAAAAATGCTGGAATGGGTTCATTCTTTATGCCTACTCCAATGTCATTGACCAATTAAGGGTAGATCCAAAGTTGCTTTTTCTCTTCAAAATAACATTCTGCTACATTGCTATTCTCATGTTACAATGAAGAGATTGGGAACCAGAAAGAGAGAATCAGTTTTCTAATTTTACCCAGCTGGTATATGGGGAAACTAGAATTTCAACCCAGTTCTGACTAATTTCTAAAGTCTATGGTGCTTTGTAAATGGATATCAATGCCAGGCTAACAAATCTCTATGTATTTATATAGTAATGAGAAAGCTTGAGACAAGGTAAGACCTGATCATAGCTATGTCTAAGAATAATCTAAAAGCAGCATGTAGTGAGGATTTGAAAAGATAGATCCAGGAAAAAGGAAGGGCAGTTATTAGACCTCTAGATAAGGAGAAATGAGAGCCTGCTTTAGGGCGTGGATTTGTCAGATTTAGGAAAAATAACAGTAAAACTCAAAATGCCCATTTAAATATGAATTTCTGAATTTTTGGTATAAGTACGTCCCTTGTAATATCTGGTATTTATGTATATTAAAATCATGCTCTTTATTTTAAATTTGTATTTAACTAGTTTCCCATATTTCATCTGGTAGCCTAAAATACTGCAATGTAATTCTGACACTAACAACCTATAGTTTGTGTAAACTCCATAGGTTGAGGGAAAGACCCCAGTAAGATTGTTCTTGTCAGATACCAGTCTCAAACTCAGAGATTCCCAGGCCAACTGCACTTCTGACTAACAGTCTACAAATTTGGTGTTTCCTATGACTCCCTTGGGATGATATGATAATTCACTAGAATAATTCACATAACTCAGGAAAAGGGTATACTTATAACAGTACTTTTATTATAAACAATAGAAAAGCAGAACCAGCTAAATGAAGACATACATAGGGCAAGGTCTAGAAGGGTTTCAAAGTAGAGCTTTCATGTATTCTCACAAACTCAGAATGCATCATTCTGGATGTGCTCACTAACCAGGAAGCTCACCCAAGACTCACTGTACCGCAGCCTTGCTGGTGTTTCTTTACGTAGGCATGATTGATTGACTCTTTGCCAACATGATGGAGCTTGATCTCCACTCCCCCATTTCCTCCTCTACAGTGAGGGGCCCACTTTGAAAGACAGAGACATTCCTATCACTTGAGAAATTCCAAAGGCTTTGGATTCCTGTCCAGGACAAAGACCAGACAAATTCTTTATTATACAACACAACCTTAATGTACTCATAGTAATGAAAATGGAGAGACAGATGAGGAAGAAATTATACCAGGGAGGAGTCTAAGTTGTTGGTAGTGTTAACATTCTAGCTTAAATTGATTAGATTTAAATTGATCCTAGATTGGAAATATGTAAGAAACTGCAGACTGAGATGAAAGAGAGAATATAGGTAATGAGCTAATTTTAGATTCCTGGAGTTGAAGATATTGATGAAACACTTAATGTGAATGCAGGGTAAAGGTATAAAAATGCATATCTGGATTTAGAAGAATCTTCAGAATTGTATACTGCGAGTCAAGACTCCATAGCATAAATGTGATTGCTGTGGCTCTAAAATGTGCAGGCATGCCTCATTTTATTGTGCCTCACTTTATTGTGCTTTGCAGATACTGCATTTTATACAAATTGAAGTTTTGTGGAGCTCTGCAACAAAAGGCAATCTTTTAGTATGGTACCATTTTTCCACCAGTGTGTGCTCACTTCATGTCCCTGTAGTAATTCTCAGAATATATTGTACTTTCCCCAGAACTTTAAGTATAGTAAATAAATAAATAGTGCACATACCTTAATTTAAAAACAGTTTAACTTAAAATGCTAATGATCATCTGAGACTTCAGCAAGTCATGAATTAATGTTGATGGCTGCGAGTGATCAGGGTGGTGGTTGCTGAAATGTGGAGGTGCCTGTGGTAATTTTTTAAAATAAGACAACAATGAATTTTGTCACATTGATTAAATCTTCCTGTCATGAAAGATTTCTCTGTAGTATGCAGTACTGTTTGATAGTATTTTATCTACTGTAGAACTTTCAGAATTAGAGTTAATGCTTACACACCCAACTTATGCTTTATCAATAATGTCTATAAAATATTCTAAATCCTTTGTCATTTCAACACTTCACAACATGTGTACCAGAAGTAGATTCTGTCTCTAGCAACTACTTTTTTGTGCTCACCTTTAAGAAACAAATTCTCATGTGTTGAAGTTTGTACTGAGATTGCAGCAATTCAGTCACATCTTCAGGATCTACTTTTAATTCTAGTTGTCTTGCTATTTCCAATCCATCTGTAGTTACTTTCTCAGCTAAAGTCTTGAACTCCTCCAAGTCATCCTTTAGAGTTGGAATCAACTTCCTCCAAACTCCTGTTAATGTTAATATTTTGACCTTCTCTCGTGAGTCTTGAATTCTTAATGGTATCTAGAAAGGTGAATCCTTTACAGAAGCTTTTCAAATTACTTTGCTCAGGTCCATCACAGGAATCACTGTCAATGGCAGCTATAGCCATATACAATGTATTCCTTAATAAGGCTTGAAAGTCAAACTTTACAGAATGGATTTTAGTAGGCGTGGAAACAATGTCGGTTTCCTTGTACATCTTCATCAGAGCTTTTGGGTGATCAGGTGCACTGTCAATGAGCAGTAATATTTTGAAAGGAACTTTTTTTTTTCCTGAGCAGTAGGTCTCAACAGAGGGCTTGAAATATCAGTCTGGCTTTGAAGTTCACCCAGTCTTTATTCTTCAGAGTTTACCTCTTCTTTCACACAGAAAGGTTAACAAAATGGAATTAAAGTCACTGCTTTTATCTATTAATTTAAACTTGTTCTTTAATTGTGAAATGGCTTACAACTAGTAATAATAAATTAATCTAAGTAATTATAGTTTTCAAATGGCTGAATGGGAAATACTTGCAGTGTATCTACATAATCTCATTAAGACCATTCATTGATAAAGCCACATTGTAGCACATATACTTGTAAAATGTCACATTCCTTTGTCTAGTCTCCAACTACAATATGATAAAATTTAACAAATTTGCTAAGTGTCCACTATGTACCAAAACACTTTTCTGAGTATTGTGGCCTCTACAAAAATAACTAACATATAATTTGATGGAGAGAAGAATGCTTAAAAAACATCAACATTTATGTTTTGGTCATTATAATTTTGGTCGAAACTACTTTACTATAATGTCGTTAGTAGCATTAAATACTGCATCATTAATAATCCAAATTAAACAGAGTATCAGTAGAGATGTCTTTGAATATGCAAACAAGCAAATTGCTTTACCCCTTTGAACTTCATTTCTTAATCTATAAGTGAGAGATTGGACTAAATTTTATCTTTTTGCTTTTTCAGTTCTTTTCGTGCTTGTAGTGTCAGATAATAGGTTTTATTACTTAAATCCAAGTTCTGTTCGAAGCTTTAACAGTTGGAATTATGTGTAAGGCTGCCTTTTCATTAGCATGTGGTTCAAAGGCATGGAGTAATGACTGGAAGCCTGGTTTCCAGTTCTTGTTCTATGAAAAAAACTTCAGCATCCCTCAATGTTCTCATCTGTAAAATGAGGGGATTTTGTGATAAACTGTATGGTGCTTTCCATCTTTAACATCTGTAATTATTTAAAGCCTCTAATATCCAGGTGAAGACCAATCTAATCAGTCTGATTTATAAACTATTTTAAAGAAATATTTTTATTGCTTTTAAACCATGCCATTGGAAGTGTGGCTGGTGTAGAAGACAGCCTAATAAAAATAGCTGAAGCATATGCCATACTAAAGAAATTATATTCTTCAAAATGTCTTTTCTTCCTCTCCTTTCCTTTCCTCTCCTCTCCTCTCTCCTCTCCTCTCCTCTCCTCTCCTCTCCTCTCCTCTCCATAATTTAAATATGGAATGTATCACTAAAATGGTTATATCTCCAGGTTTTGGGAATGCCTAAAAACAGCGTGTTCTCTTTAAAGGAATTAAAGATACTCATTTAGTATCTACACAACCACAGATAAACTTCCCAGAGCCTGGCCTTTTTCTTCCTGTATAATGCAAAGATAAATTTCTGCCTCTCCTTTCCTTTCCTCTCCTCTCCTCTCTCCTCTCCTCTCCTCTCCTCTCCTCTCCTCTCCTCTCCATAATTTAAATATGGAATGTATCACTAAAATGGTTATATCTCCAGGTTTTGGGAATGCCTAAAACAGCGTGTTCTCTTTAAAGGAATTAAAGATACTCATTTAGTATCTACACAACCACAGATAAACTTCCCAGAGCCTGGCCTTTTTCTTCCTGTATAATGCAAAGATAAATTTCAGCCAGAGCATGTTTCTTATTATAACAAATCAGCCATGTTCTGTTATAAGAAAGTAAGTTAGTGCTGGCATAGTCTTGGGTGGGAGAAATTCATTTTGCGCAAGGAATATTTCGGTGAGATTTTTGACTGCATTTGTTTATTTTCTGGAGAGTTTGATTGTTGATTCCTAAACTGGAAATTAAATGTAACGGTGTGATTGTGGATGTTACAATAATTAAAAGTATCTTGGGTTTAGGTCAGAAATTTTATTTCTAACCACAGTTTAGGAAGTTACCGATTTGACTATTGAAATTTTATAAAATTAGACCTAAAATATTTCTAACTGCTGTTTCATATTGAGACGCTCCTGCAGTGTGCGGAGTTTGGGTGGGAGCAAATCAAACAGGGGCATCTCCAGGCGCTCCCTGTTGCCTTTGTTTGGGAATGGTGTTTTATACAATATGTCTGTTTACTGACATGCTAACTCCATGGAAATGTATCACTTTCCTCTTGTGTTATTTATTTCAGTAGGAATGTGTTACTCTTTATCTCAGTTTCAAAAAAAAGTTGCTATCTTAATAGTACCTGGAAATTGAGTGTTTTCAAATGTTATTGAAAGTTCCTTGTAGAACACTGTATAGAATGTAATTCAGATATTTCTTATTCTGGGAGAGCTGAGTATGTATAATGTATCAAACAAATGTTTTAAACCAAAAAGCTGTCTCTTTTGGGATGCATATTATTATGCTATTTTGTAAAAGCGGGTACATCCCAAACTGAAGTGTGCATGAGCGGCTTCGAGTGTGGGCTCTGGCCACAGAATTCCCATTAGCATTAGCTTGGCACAGCTCCTTGTCTCACAGACAGTGAAGAACATGCCTTTTCCACCCTTGAGGCAATAAAATAAATTAAAGGGTGCGGCATTAAGTGAGTTGAATTTTGAGTAGTATTTTTCATGCCTTCAACATTTTAAAATCAGTTTATCCTTATGAAGCAGCATTTGGAATCATGAAACAAGGGATGCCTGTTTGTGCCAGTATGCAGGTTCCTTTGATTCTCTGGAATCATGTGTGTGTCAAACAATCTTTTCTGGTCCTTTTCCCGTTGTGGCTTCTGGGTAGTGTCTGTGACTAGAACTTTGTAATTCAATATAAAAGCACCGTGGAAGGTAAGACATCTTTGGTTTGTTTCTACTGGGTTTGGTCCAGGCTATTACAGTCCCTGTATATCTCCATGACACAGAAGCAAGAGTTTCTGCAAAGGATGTCCCCAGGGCCCAACCAAATCCTTCCTCTACAGAAGCTGCCATAGTTTGTCTATATTCATTATGTTTATGCTTCCTCCAATTTTCCACTTTCTCTCAGTTATTTCCTAAAGAGTCCAGAAAGCATTCTTTTTATCTGAAATGAAAGTTTATTTTTGTTTTCACAGAATAAATGTGTATCTTTAGTATCACCATGTGTCTTCTATAATTAGAAAACTTTTTCTTATGTTCTTGTAAATAAGAAGGGAGTCATTTAATTCTTAGTGCATTCGAACACTAACAACAGTGATGGTAGCATCCACATTTTATCTAATCCTATTTAATCACAAAATAATGTGGATCCTCACCCACTACCTGAGTCTGAAGGCTCTGGAACTGTAGAGGGAGTTTCCTAGCATAGCCACTTCCTCTTTCTAGGTGTGTGATGTTTTATTTCAAGAGGTCAAAATAAACACACTTTCCTCATGTTGATCTGTCCCGTATTCCCCCCCACCGCCATACAATGGTTTTGTATAATTATTAATAAAGGTATTTCAAACATAATACATTGACAAATTTTGAACACTTAAAGTATATAAGGCACTATGCTACATTCATAGCATAATTGGACACATGTAATTTATAGCTTCTATGAGATCGTATCTTAGTTTTACAGATGAGAAATGGAAACTCAGAATTTCTGAGACTTGATTATAGTCAGCTTGTCAGGGCTAGAGTCAAGGTTTAAGTGCAGGAATGTCTACCTTCTACTCTATCCTAGTTGTAGGCAAGAGTCAGTCATTGTTTTCCAAGTGATACTTCGTATTATGACTTCGGAGACTAGTGATTCAAAGGGTCTATTAATTGCTTTTTGAGCTCTGTACCTTCAAGTGTTTAAGCTTGTGACTTTTATTACATTTCCATCATTGCTGTGTCTTTTAATGTTATTTTTCTATTGTTTACAACCACCATATTTCTACATTTTACCATAGCCTCTCTGGTCATGCTCACCCATATCTCTCAGAACCAATGTGTATCAAGTTAAGCTTGCCCATGATAGGAAACGAAGAAAGAATGAAAGACATAGGGGTGTGTGTTGAGGGGGGCAGCTTTCACATAGCATATTCCTTAGATACATGTGAATATGCCAACACTGACTATAGGAGTGCTTCTCTGGTTGTGCCTGCTGAAGAGCTTTTCTAGGCTGCCTGGCAAGAATGTGAGTAGTTTATGTTTGATAGAGTGTGAGTACCTGCCTTTCTCTTTCTTGGTGGGAGTGAACACTGTGTACCTATTCAGTGTGATTCCTTGACATGGGGAAGAGTTGGATTCCTATTTGTAACACATTTCTGCAGTAATATGTTCATGTTGTGTTTGTGGCTGTGGGAATGAAGAACAGGTTAAAGGCTCTTTGACAGTAATAAATGTTCAATATGGAAAAGGCCCTTCTTAGATAAAAGATGTGAGGAATGAAGATTGGTTCAGACATCAGGAAAAGAGGTTCTTAATCTGCTGATTTGGTTATAGCATAAATATCTTCTGTTAGTGCATGTTTATCATGCTTTACTTTTTATGTTGCATTTGAAGGACAATGAGGAAGACTCCTGACAACATTCTCTTACATTAGAATGGCCTTTTAGGGTCTAACAAAATACAAATATTGCTGATCAAGAAAATAAAGCCAGTAAGAACTAATTATTGTGTTTCAGTGGCTGTAGGAATATTGAGCTTGTTCATATGATATAAAAAAGTCCTTGTGCTCTGTGTTCAATAATTTGTAGTATTCATTATATGACTTTTATATATTGCCAGTAACATTATAACCAGGCATTTTTCCGTTGAATATCTGATTAAATGTAAATGTTGGTGTTGATTACATATTACTCAAGAAATAACACAAATTAAACTTCAAATAATGTATTTTTATTTTGATTTAAGCAACAAAAACCCCACTCCTACAAACTCTGACCACCATTTCCAGCATCTACTCTGCTTCTGCCATTTCATTAGTTGTATATTTCTCACACTACTGTTCCATCCCCCGCTATCATATCTTATCTCTTTCAGCTCCTCCCTTTTACCAGCATAGCAATCATCAATCTCAAGTATTGATGTCATAGTAAAGATATGCATCAAAATAAAAAAGATTACTAATATAAAAGGGAACCGCTTTAATATGATTTCATGTACCATATTTTATAATCACATAATTTAAGCAACATAACCTAATCTATAAATACCTAATAAATATTCTTGGAACCATAAAGATTAAAAAAATAAATTTTATCACCTTACGGCAAAGTAATTTTGCTCTACTGCTTTTGTTGATCACTGTTTAAATTCATGTTTTTCAGTGTATTTGTTCATGATCATTATTAATTTTAATGCTATAGCATAAGATGATGCTATTTGGTACTTTCTTTTTATGGTTTTTTTTCATATTTAAAATTGTCTTCAAAATGATAGTATTTAATAGAGCTACTGGGGAGATTTTGCTCTTAGAGATACATTAAATAACCAAATTTCTGTCCCCTGAAATATTGTTCCATAAGAGTAAAGATGTCTTCTTTGACAACTAAGTTTTATTAAAATTTCCCATAGTTTGTTGTGCCATATACAAGACTTATACCGGTGATATGCGATATATATAAACACAACAAATTGTGTTTGTTTCTCCAGACGGACTTGATTTCCCCTACCCTTTCCCCTACCTTGTGACTCCTGTTGTCAAAGCCGAAATAACAGGAAAAAAAAATCAGATATGTGCATATACCATGGACAAATCAAGTGCAGTGACTAAAGTACCTTTCAGCCATAATGAGAGGTTAAATCAGCTACATCAGATCCTCATGGGCCACAGATATGATTTGTTAACATATAAGGAAAACGTAAGATATGACAGTCAAAAGATATTCACAGGTCACTTCATGTATTTTTTAAAAATTTGTAACAAAAAAAGAAAACAGCAAAATATAGGATGCAAAGTCCATGCAAAGGAGCTCAGAAACTTTACTTAGATCTTTCATTCATTCAGAATAATTAAGCTCAGTTCTAGCAAACTTGTTCTTTTAGTTTTTTAATCTAAAGTGGATTAGAACTGACTACATAAGGATCATATTGTTTGTTTTTCATTTAATATATATTGAATACTTCTCTGTGTCATCAGCATTCTTCGGAAACAGATTTTGAAAAAAAGATTGCATACCACTCAGTGATACGGATTTACAGATTTTGAAATAAACTTCCCTTGCCATTTAGATTGTTTCTGATATCTCTTTTAGAGCAAACATTGTGATGGATTTTGCTAAATGATGATTTCTGTCTTCTTTAATTATTTTTTAGAACGGCAGTCCCCAACCTTTTTGGCACCAGGGACTGGTTTCATGGAAGACAATTTTTCCAGGGATGTTGGGGATAGGGGAATGGGTTTCAGAATAAAACGGATCTGCCTCACATCATCAGGCATTAGATTCTCATAAGGAGCATGCAACCTCTAGACCCCTCACATGCACAGTTCACAACAGGGTTCATGCTCCTGGGAGAATGTAAGGCCACCACTGATCTGAGAGCAGGCAGAGCTCAGGTAGTAATTATCGCTTGCCTGGCTGCTCACCTCTTGTTACACCTGTTATATATGTAGTATATATATACATATTGGTGCATACATATACATATAATTGGCACTTTATTCAGCAAATGTGTGGCACCACTTTGTGGAAGATAACCAATTTATTTGGAGCCATCACATAAAAACTGTGCTGAGAGAGAGAGAGACCATGGACTGGCTGAGGCAGTGAAGCCTTCTGTGAGGAGCAGAGAGGACATTTGAGCTCAAACCTGAAGGACGAATTGAGTCAGCAGAAGTGGAGTGTTCCAGGCAGAGGGAAGAGCAAGTGCAAAGACCCTAAATTAGGAAAGAGCTCTGGGGTTGGAAGAATTAAAAGACGGCTGATGTGCCAAGATCCCAGGGAGGAAGGGAGGAGTCTGAGTTTATCTCCAAGAAGTAGGGCCAACGGCCAACTGGTTCTTTTGTAGGAGTTTGTGGGCCATGATATAGATTTTGGACTTCATCCTATGTGTAGACAAAAGACATAAAAGCAGAGGAGTAATAAGATGTAATTTATATCCTGTGACAAGCAACGGATTGTAGGAGTGGTTGGAATGGGTTCCTGCAGATTAGAAAGCTGGTCACTGCATTAGCCCTGGTGAAAGATAAAGGTGGCCCTAAATAGGGACATAAGAAGTGGAGATGGTGAGAGGCAGTCAGGTTGGGTTGTTTCGGAGGTGGAGCTTTTAAGGACATGATGGATTTGATGTGTGCCTGAAAGAAAGTGAAGGATCAGTTATGACTCCTCACTTTGGGGCTTGAGAAAAGTGTACATTTAATGGTTTAGTTGCTGTTGTTCCCTCTAGATACAACTTTCATGAGGACAGGGACTTTGTCTCCTTTATTCGCTATTCATACCCACCAGCACAAGGCATGCTAAGCTATAGAGGAGATGCCCCAAAATATTTTTGAGTAGTTATTATAAAGCTTTAACACATGATTTAAATTATTTGCCGAATACATTTCCCCTTAGGTTGTATTTTTATTTTTATTCTTTGATAGTTTAATATTCAGAAGTTCTAAAATAGATTTGTGATGCTTTTTTTTTTCTTTTCTTTTTTTTTTGAGACGAAGTCTCGCTCTGTGCCCAGGCTGGAGTGCAGTGGTGCGATCTCGGCTCACCGCAACCTGCGCCTCCCGGGTTCAAGTTATTTTCCTGCCTCAGCCTCCCAAATAGCTGGGATTACAGGCATGCACCTCTGCACCTGGCTAACTTTTTTGTATTTTTAGTAGAGATGAGGTTTCACCATATTGGCCAGGCTGGTCTTGAACTCCTGACCTCATGTAATCCGCCTGTCTCGGCCTCCCAAAGTGCTAGGATTAAAGGTGTGAGCCACTGCCCTGCGGCCTTTGTGATGCATTTTTATTTTGATTTTTTATATAAATGTATGTCCATTTATTTATTGCTTTGTGATTCTTTTATTGTGTCTAAAATATCACTCCCTGCTCAAAAGTTTGATTAATAACCAATTTTGCTTCTTATAGTTATTATTTTGTGTTTAATTCTTTAAGAAAATCTGAAATTTATTTTATAAATGATACAAAATAAGAACTAAAATAGATTTTTTCTAACTTTACCATTGATTACATTCTTACAAATAGTAGTCTATTGCTAAGTACTGGATGGTGTTTTTATTGTGTGATTTCCTCCAATGCTTGGAATATATGCACTTATGGTATATATTTAGGTGTGTATTTAGGTTGGACTATAGTATATTTGTTTGCAACTCATATAACTATTTATTCCTTACATACTTTAGAGGTGCACTCTAATAGGATAACCACTAGTTACTTATAGATGTTTAAATAGAAATAAATTAAAATTAAACATAATTAAAAATTCTGTCTCTCAATCTTATTAGCCCTATTATCAGTGCTCAACATTGCCACCTGGGCTGAGTAGTACCCATATTAGACAATGCAGAATTATAGAGTATTTCCATCAGCAAGAAAAGTTCTCTTGGACAGTGCTGCTCTAGGGAGTCTTTTTTTGTTTTTTTTTTTTTAAGTTTCTAAAAATTCCCCAAGGAATTTTAAAATTGAAGATCGTGATATATTTACTTTGGGGATTATTGGTATCTTGATAATATTTGGTTTCAACTTCTAGGAATGTATTATGCAGGCACATTTATAAAACAGACTCTTTGTTTTCTCATTAAGTTTGGTGATTTTTTTTCAATGCCTTCTGTGTTTTTGGTCAAGATTAATTCTAGGAGTTTTTTACTGTTTGAAATTCTTTAATCATTAAATATAGACTTAATTTAATAATCGTGTAATAAGTTTTACATTCTTCCTTCAGTCATTTTTCAATTTTGGTTTTCTACTTTAAATTTTTAAAGTTGAATAAGGTTTTAAAAGTAATTTTGTGTTTAATGTATTTTCAGGCTTGTTAGTATAACATTCTGCTTGATGTTTAAGAAAACGTTTTATTGCTTTTTCCTCTTTAAATTGCATGTACTTGTATTTACCATTTTTCTAATAAATTTTCAAAGTTTAAAAGATTTTTAAAGGCTGGGCGCGGTGGCTCAAGCCT